>NW_027149859.1:300000-574000 GCF_031143425.1 Pleurodeles waltl
TTTTTTCCACTTCCATCCAGGGGGAAAACCTGGAATCTTACCCTACTTGGAGCTCCGTAGCCCTGGGTAGAAGGAGTGACTTTGCCCCCTTGGAGCCTTATGTCGAAAACAGCTGCCTGGAGGTTGCAAATGGGCCAGGGACATTGCAGGCCCAGTGCTGACACTGTGAGGGTGCTTGTGTACCGTTTTGAAGCACGTAAAGTGTTCTTTTTTTTCCACTTCCATCCAGGGGTAAAACCTGGAATCTTACCGTACTTGGAGCTCCGTAGCCCTGGGTAGAAGGAGTGACTTTGCCCCCTTGGAGCCTAATGTCGAAAACAGCTGCCTGGAGCTTGCAAATGGGCCAGGGACATTGCAGGCCCAGTGCTTGCACTGTGAGGGTGCTTGTGTGCGGTTTTAAAGCACGTAAAGTGTTCTTTTTTTTCCCACTTCCATCCAGGGGGAAAACCTGGAATCTTACCCTACTTGGAGCTCCGTAGCCCTGGGTAGAAGGAGTGACTTTGCCCCCTTGGAGCTGAAACACCCATAATGTGTAAAATAACAGCCTGGAAGGTTGCAAATGGGCCAGGGACATTGCAGGCTCACTGCTGGCACTGTGAGGGTGCTTGTGTACAGTTTAAAAGCACGTAAAGTGTTCTTTTTTGTCCACTTCCATCCAGGGGGAAAACCTGGAATCTTACCCTACTTGGAGCTCCGTAGCCCTGGGTAGAAGGAGTGACTTTGCCCCCTTGGAGCTGAAACACTCATAAGGTGTAAAATAGCAGCCTGGAAGGTTGCAAATGGGCCAGGGACATTGCAGGCCCAGTGCTGACACTGTGAGGGTGCTTGTGTACAGTTTAAAAGCACGTAAAGTGTTCTTTTTTTTCCACTTCCATCCAGGGGGAAAACCTGGAATCTTACCCTACTTGGAGCTCCGCAGCCCTGGGTAGAAGGAGTGACTTTGCCCCCTTGGAGCTGAAACACCCATAATGTGTAAAATAGCTGCCTGGAAGGTTGCAAATGGGCCCAGTGACATTGCAGGCCCAGTGCAGACACTGTGAGGGTGCTTGTGTACCGTTTTGAAGCACGTAAAGTGTTCTTTTTTTTCCACTTCCATCCAGGGGGAAAACCTGGAATCTTACCCTACTTGGAGCTCCGTAGCCCTGGGTAGAAGGAGTGACTTTGCCCCCTTGAAGCTGAAACACTCATAATGTGTAAAATAGCAGCCTGGAAGGTTGCAAATGGGCCAGGGACATTGCAGGCTCACTGCTGGCACTGTGAGGGTGCTTGTGTGCGGTTTTAAAGCACGTAAAGTGTTCTTTTTTTCCCCACTTCCATCCAGGGGGAAAACCTGGAATCTTACCATACTTGGAGCTCCGTAGCCCTGGGTAGAAGGAGTGACTTTGCCCCCTTGAAGCTGAAACACCCATAATGTGTAAAATAGCTGCCTGGAAGGTAGCAAATGGCCCAGGGACATTGCAGGCCCAGTGCTGACACTGTGAGGGTGCTTGTGTACAGTTTTGAAGCACGTAAAGTGTTCTTTTTTCTCCACTTCCATCCAGGGGGAAAACCTGGAATCTTACCCTACTTGGAGCTCCGTAGCCCTGGGTAGAAGGAGTGACTTTGCCCCCTTGGAGCCTAATGTCGAAAACAGCTGCCTGGAGGTTGCAAATGGGCCAGGGACATTGCAGGCCCAGTGCTGACACTGTGAGGGTGCTTGTGTACCGTTTTGAATCATGTAAAGTGTTCTTTTATTTTTCACTTCCATCCCGGGGTTAAACCTGGAATCTTACCCTACTTGGAGCTCCGTAGCCCTGGGTAGAAGGAGTGACTTTGCCCCCTTGGAGCTGAAACACTCATAATGTGTAAAATAGCTGCCTGGAAGGTTACAAATGGGCCCAGGGACACTGCAGGCCCATTGCTGACACTGTGAGGGTGCTTGTGTACCTCTTTGAAGCACGTAAAGTGTTCTTTTTTTCCCACTTCCATCCAGGGGGAAAACCTGGAATCTTACCCGACTTGGAGCTCCGTAGCCCTGGGTAGAAGGAGTGACTTTGCCCCCTTGGAGCTGAAACACCCATAATGTGTAAAATAGCTGCCTGGAAGGTTGCAAATGGGCCAGGGACATTGCAGGCCCAGTGCTGACACTGTGAGGGTGCTTGTGTGCGGTTTTAAAGCACGTAAAGTGTTCTTTTTTTTCCACTTCCATCCAGGGGTAAAACCTGGAATCTTACCCTACTTGGAGCTCCGCAGCCCTGGGTAGAAGGAGTGACTTTGCCCCCTTGGAGCTGAAACACCCATAATGTGTAAAATAGCTGCCTGGAAGGTTGCAAATGGGCCAGGGACATTGCAGGCCCAGTGCTGACACTGTGAGGGTGCTTGTGTGCGGTTTTAAAGCACGTAAAGTGTTCTTTTTCCCCCACTTCCATCCAGGGGGGAAACCTGGAATCTTACCCTACTTGGAGCTCCGCAGCCCTGGGTAGAAGGAGTGACTTTGCCCCCTTGGAGCTGAAACACTCCTAATGTGTAAAATAGCTGCCTGGAAGGTTGCAAATGGCCCAGGGACATTGCAGGCCCAGTGCTGACACTGTGAGGGTGCTTGTGTACCGTTTTGAAGCACGTAAAGTGTTCTTTTTTTTCCACTTCCATCCAGGGGGAAAACCTGGAATCTTACCCTACTTGGAGCTCCGTAGCCCTGGGTAGAAGGAGTGACTTTGCCCCCTTGGAGCCTAATGTCGAAAACAGCTGCCTGGAGGTTGCAAATGGGCCAGGGACATTGCAGGCCCAGTGCTGGCACTGTGAGGGTGCTTGTCTGCGGTTTTAAAGCACGTAAAGTGTTCTTTTTTTTCCACTTCCATCCAGGGGGAAAACCGGGAATCTTACCCTACTTGGAGCTCCGTAGCCCTGGGTAGAAGGAGTGACTTTGCCCCCTTGGAGCTGAAACACCCATAATGTGTAAAATAGCTGCCTGGAAGGTTGCAAATGGCCCAGGGACATTGCAGGCCCAGTGCTGACACTGTGAGGGTGCTTGTGTACCGTTTTGAACCACGAAAAATGATCTTTTTTTCCACTTCCATCAAGGGGGAAAACCTGGAATCTTACCCTACTTGGAGCTCCGTAGCCCTGGGTAGAAGGAGTGACTTTGCCCCCTTGGAGCCTAATGTCGAAAACAGCTGCCTGGAGGTTGCAAATGGGCCAGGGACATTGCAGGCCCAGTGCTTGCACTGTGAGGGTGCTTGTGTGCGGTTTTAAAGCACGTAAAGTGTTCTTTTTTTTTCCCCACTTCCATCCAGGGGGGAAACCTGGAATCTTACCCTACTTGGAGCTCCGTAGCCCTGGGTAGAAGGAGTGACTTTGCCCCCTTTGGAGCTGAAACACTCATAATGTGTAAAATAGCAGCCTGGAAGGTTGCAAATGGGCCAGGGACATTGCAGGCTCAGTGCTGGCACTGTGAGGGTGCTTGTGTGCGGGTTTAAAGCACGTAAAGTGTTCTTTTTTTTCCCACTTCCATCCAGGGGGAAAACCTGGAATCTTACCCTACTTGGAGCTCCGTAGCCCTGGGTAGAAGGAGTGACTTTGCCCCCTTGGAGCTGAAACACTCATAAGGTGTAAAATAGCAGCCTGGAAGGTTGCAAATGGGCCAGGGACATTGCAGGCCCAGTGCTGACACTGTGAGGGTGCTTGTGTACAGTTTAAAAGCACGTAAAGTGTTATTTTTTTTCCACTTCCATCCAGGGGGAAAACCTGGAATCTTACCCTACTTGGAGCTCCGTAGCCCTGGGTAGAAGGAGTGACTTTGCCCCCTTGGAGCCTAATGTCGAAAACAGCTGCCTGGAGGTTGCAAATGGGCCAGGGACATTGCAGGCCCAGTGCTGACACTGTGAGGGTGCTTGTGTACAGTTTTGAAGCACGTAAAGTGTTCTTTTTTTCCCACTTCCATCCAGGGGGAAAACCTGGAATCTTACCCGACTTGGAGCTCCGTAGCCCTGGGTAGAAGGAGTGACTTTACCCCCGTGGAGCCGAAACACCCATAATGTGTAAAATAGCTGCCTGGAAGGTTGCAAATGGGCCAGGGACATTGCAGGCCCAGTGCTGACACTGTGAGGGTGCTTGTGTGCGGTTTTAAAGCACGTAAAGTGTTCTTTTTTTTCCCCACTTCAATCCAGGGGGAAAACCTGGAATCTTACCCTACTTGGAGCTCCGCAGCCCTGGGTAGAAGGAGTGACTTTGCCCCCTTGGAGCTGAAACACTCATAATGTGTAAAATAGCTGCCTGGAAGGTTACAAATGGGCCCAGGGACACTGCAGGCCCAGTGCTGACACTGTGAGGGTGTTTGTGTACCTCTTTGAAGCACGTAAAGTGTTCTTTTTTTTCCACTTCCATCCAGGGGTAAAACCTGGAATCTTACCCTACTTGGAGCTCCGTAGCCCTGGGTAGAAGGAGTGACTTTGCCCCCTTGGAGCCTAATGTCGAAAACAGCTGCCTGGAGGTTGCAAATGGGCCAGGGACATTGCAGGCCCAGTGCTGACACTGTGAGTGTGCTTGTCTGCGGTTTTAAAGCACGTAAAGTGTTCTTTTTTTTCCACTTCCATCCAGGGGGAAAACCGGGAATCTTACCCTACTTGGAGCTCCGTAGCCCTGGGTAGAAGGAGTGACTTTGCCCCCTTGGAGCTGAAACACCCATAATGTGTAAAATAGCTGCCTGGAAGGTTGCAAATGGCCCAGGGACATTGCAGGCCCAGTGCTGACACTGTGAGGGTGCTTGTGTACCGTTTTGAACCACGAAAAATGATCTTTTTTTCCACTTCCATCAAGGGGGGAAACCTGGAATCTTACCCTACTTGGAGCTCCGTAGCCCTGGGTAGAAGGAGTGACTTTGCCCCCTTGGAGCTGAAACACCCATAATGTGTAAAATAGCTGCCTGGAAGGTTGCAAATGGCCCAGGGACATTGCAGGCCCAGTGCTGACACTGTGAGGGTGCTTGTGTACCGTTTTGAAGCACGAAAAATGATCTTTTTTTCCACTTCCATCAAGGGGGGAAACCTGGAATCTTACCCTACTTGGAGCTCCGTAGCCCTGGGTAGAAGGAGTGACTTTGCCCCCTTGGAGCCTAATGTCGAAAACAGCTGCCTGGAGGTTGCAAATGGGCCAGGGACATTGCAGGCCCAGTGCTTGCACTGTGAGGGTGCTTGTGAGCGGTTTTAAAGCACGTAAAGTGTTCTTTTTTTTTCCCCACTTCCATCCAGGGGGGAAACCTGGAATCTTACCCTACTTGGAGCTCCGTAGCCCTGGGTAGAAGGAGTGACTTTGCCCCCTTGGAGCTGAAACACTCATAATGTGTAAAATAGCAGCCTGGAAGGTTGCAAATGGGCCAGGGACATTGCAGGCCCAGTGCTGACACTGTGAGGGTGCTTGTGTACCGTTTTGAATCATGTAAAGTGTTCTTTTATTTTTCACTTCCATCCCGGGGTTAAACCTGGAATCTTACCCTACTTGGAGCTCCGTAGCCCTGGGTAGAAGGAGTGACTTTGCCCCCTTGGAGCTGAAACACTCATAATGTGTAAAATAGCTGCCTGGAAGGTTACAAATGGGCCCAGGGACACTGCAGGCCCAGTGCTGACACTGTGAGGGTGCTTGTGTACCTCTTTGAAGCACGTAAAGTGTTCTTTTTTTCCCACTTCCATCCAGGGGGAAAACCTGGAATCTTACCCGACTTGGAGCTCCGTAGCCCTGGGTAGAAGGAGTGACTTTGCCCCCTTGGAGCCTAATGTCGAAAACAGCTGCCTGGAGGTTGCAAATGGGCCAGGGACATTGCAGGCCCAGTGCTGGCACTGTGAGGGTGCTTGTGTACAGTTTTGAAGCACGTAAAGTGTTTTTTTTTTTCCACTTCCATCCAGGGGGAAAACCTGGAATCTTACCCTACTTGGAGCTCCGCAGCCCTGGGTAGAAGGAGTGACTTTGCCCCCTTGGAGCTGAAACACCCATAATGTGTAAAATAGCTGCCTGGAAGGTTGCAAATGGGCCCAGTGACATTGCAGGCCCAGTGCAGACACTGTGAGGGTGCTTGTGTACCGTTTTGAAGCACGTAAAGTGTTCTTTTTTTTCCACTTCCATCCAGGGGGAAAACCTGGAATCTTTCCCTACTTGGAGCTCCGTAGCCCTGGGTAGAAGGAGTGACTTTGCCCCCTTGAAGCTGAAACACTCATAATGTGTAAAATAGCAGCCTGGAAGGTTGCAAATGGGCCAGGGACATTGCAGGCTCACTGCTGGCACTGTGAGGGTGCTTGTGTGCGGTTTTAAAGCACGTAAAGTGTTCTTTTTTTCCCCACTTCCATCCAGGGGGAAAACCTGGAATCTTACCATACTTGGAGCTCCGTAGCCCTGGGTAGAAGGAGTGACTTTGCCCCCTTGAAGCTGAAACACCCATAATGTGTAAAATAGCTGCCTGGAAGGTAGCAAATGGCCCAGGGACATTGCAGGCCCAGTGCTGACACTGTGAGGGTGCTTGTGTACAGTTTTGAAGCACGTAAAGTGTTCTTTTTTCTCCACTTCCATCCAGGGGGAAAACCTGGAATCTTACCCTACTTGGAGCTCCGTAGCCCTGGGTAGAAGGAGTGACTTTGCCCCCTTGGAGCCTAATGTCGAAAACAGCTGCCTGGAGGTTGCAAATGGGCCAGGGACATTGCAGGCCCAGTGCTGACACTGTGAGGGTGCTTGTGTACCGTTTTGAATCATGTAAAGTGTTCTTTTATTTTTCACTTCCATCCCGGGGTTAAACCTGGAATCTTACCCTACTTGGAGCTCCGTAGCCCTGGGTAGAAGGAGTGACTTTGCCCCCTTGGAGCTGAAACACTCATAATGTGTAAAATAGCTGCCTGGAAGGTTACAAATGGGCCCAGGGACACTGCAGGCCCATTGCTGACACTGTGAGGGTGCTTGTGTACCTCTTTGAAGCACGTAAAGTGTTCTTTTTTTCCCACTTCCATCCAGGGGGAAAACCTGGAATCTTACCCGACTTGGAGCTCCGTAGCCCTGGGTAGAAGGAGTGACTTTGCCCCCTTGGAGCTGAAACACCCATAATGTGTAAAATAGCTGCCTGGAAGGTTGCAAATGGGCCAGGGACATTGCAGGCCCAGTGCTGACACTGTGAGGGTGCTTGTGTGCGGTTTTAAAGCACGTAAAGTGTTCTTTTTTTTCCACTTCCATCCAGGGGTAAAACCTGGAATCTTACCCTACTTGGAGCTCCGCAGCCCTGGGTAGAAGGAGTGACTTTGCCCCCTTGGAGCTGAAACACCCATAATGTGTAAAATAGCTGCCTGGAAGGTTGCAAATGGGCCAGGGACATTGCAGGCCCAGTGCTGACACTGTGAGGGTGCTTGTGTGCGGTTTTAAAGCACGTAAAGTGTTCTTTTTCCCCCACTTCCATCCAGGGGGGAAACCTGGAATCTTACCCTACTTGGAGCTCCGCAGCCCTGGGTAGAAGGAGTGACTTTGCCCCCTTGGAGCTGAAACACTCCTAATGTGTAAAATAGCTGCCTGGAAGGTTGCAAATGGCCCAGGGACATTGCAGGCCCAGTGCTGACACTGTGAGGGTGCTTGTGTACCGTTTTGAAGCACGTAAAGTGTTCTTTTTTTTCCACTTCCATCCAGGGGGAAAACCTGGAATCTTACCCTACTTGGAGCTCCGTAGCCCTGGGTAGAAGGAGTGACTTTGCCCCCTTGGAGCCTAATGTCGAAAACAGCTGCCTGGAGGTTGCAAATGGGCCAGGGACATTGCAGGCCCAGTGCTGGCACTGTGAGGGTGCTTGTCTGCGGTTTTAAAGCACGTAAAGTGTTCTTTTTTTTCCACTTCCATCCAGGGGGAAAACCGGGAATCTTACCCTACTTGGAGCTCCGTAGCCCTGGGTAGAAGGAGTGACTTTGCCCCCTTGGAGCTGAAACACCCATAATGTGTAAAATAGCTGCCTGGAAGGTTGCAAATGGCCCAGGGACATTGCAGGCCCAGTGCTGACACTGTGAGGGTGCTTGTGTACCGTTTTGAACCACGAAAAATGATCTTTTTTTCCACTTCCATCAAGGGGGAAAACCTGGAATCTTACCCTACTTGGAGCTCCGTAGCCCTGGGTAGAAGGAGTGACTTTGCCCCCTTGGAGCCTAATGTCGAAAACAGCTGCCTGGAGGTTGCAAATGGGCCAGGGACATTGCAGGCCCAGTGCTTGCACTGTGAGGGTGCTTGTGTGCGGTTTTAAAGCACGTAAAGTGTTCTTTTTTTTTCCCCACTTCCATCCAGGGGGGAAACCTGGAATCTTACCCTACTTGGAGCTCCGTAGCCCTGGGTAGAAGGAGTGACTTTGCCCCCTTTGGAGCTGAAACACTCATAATGTGTAAAATAGCAGCCTGGAAGGTTGCAAATGGGCCAGGGACATTGCAGGCTCAGTGCTGGCACTGTGAGGGTGCTTGTGTGCGGGTTTAAAGCACGTAAAGTGTTCTTTTTTTTCCCACTTCCATCCAGGGGGAAAACCTGGAATCTTACCCTACTTGGAGCTCCGTAGCCCTGGGTAGAAGGAGTGACTTTGCCCCCTTGGAGCTGAAACACTCATAAGGTGTAAAATAGCAGCCTGGAAGGTTGCAAATGGGCCAGGGACATTGCAGGCCCAGTGCTGACACTGTGAGGGTGCTTGTGTACAGTTTAAAAGCACGTAAAGTGTTATTTTTTTTCCACTTCCATCCAGGGGGAAAACCTGGAATCTTACCCTACTTGGAGCTCCGTAGCCCTGGGTAGAAGGAGTGACTTTGCCCCCTTGGAGCCTAATGTCGAAAACAGCTGCCTGGAGGTTGCAAATGGGCCAGGGACATTGCAGGCCCAGTGCTGACACTGTGAGGGTGCTTGTGTACAGTTTTGAAGCACGTAAAGTGTTCTTTTTTTCCCACTTCCATCCAGGGGGAAAACCTGGAATCTTACCCGACTTGGAGCTCCGTAGCCCTGGGTAGAAGGAGTGACTTTACCCCCGTGGAGCCGAAACACCCATAATGTGTAAAATAGCTGCCTGGAAGGTTGCAAATGGGCCAGGGACATTGCAGGCCCAGTGCTGACACTGTGAGGGTGCTTGTGTGCGGTTTTAAAGCACGTAAAGTGTTCTTTTTTTTCCCCACTTCAATCCAGGGGGAAAACCTGGAATCTTACCCTACTTGGAGCTCCGCAGCCCTGGGTAGAAGGAGTGACTTTGCCCCCTTGGAGCTGAAACACTCATAATGTGTAAAATAGCTGCCTGGAAGGTTACAAATGGGCCCAGGGACACTGCAGGCCCAGTGCTGACACTGTGAGGGTGTTTGTGTACCTCTTTGAAGCACGTAAAGTGTTCTTTTTTTTCCACTTCCATCCAGGGGTAAAACCTGGAATCTTACCCTACTTGGAGCTCCGTAGCCCTGGGTAGAAGGAGTGACTTTGCCCCCTTGGAGCCTAATGTCGAAAACAGCTGCCTGGAGGTTGCAAATGGGCCAGGGACATTGCAGGCCCAGTGCTGACACTGTGAGTGTGCTTGTCTGCGGTTTTAAAGCACGTAAAGTGTTCTTTTTTTTCCACTTCCATCCAGGGGGAAAACCGGGAATCTTACCCTACTTGGAGCTCCGTAGCCCTGGGTAGAAGGAGTGACTTTGCCCCCTTGGAGCTGAAACACCCATAATGTGTAAAATAGCTGCCTGGAAGGTTGCAAATGGCCCAGGGACATTGCAGGCCCAGTGCTGACACTGTGAGGGTGCTTGTGTACCGTTTTGAACCACGAAAAATGATCTTTTTTTCCACTTCCATCAAGGGGGGAAACCTGGAATCTTACCCTACTTGGAGCTCCGTAGCCCTGGGTAGAAGGAGTGACTTTGCCCCCTTGGAGCTGAAACACCCATAATGTGTAAAATAGCTGCCTGGAAGGTTGCAAATGGCCCAGGGACATTGCAGGCCCAGTGCTGACACTGTGAGGGTGCTTGTGTACCGTTTTGAAGCACGAAAAATGATCTTTTTTTCCACTTCCATCAAGGGGGGAAACCTGGAATCTTACCCTACTTGGAGCTCCGTAGCCCTGGGTAGAAGGAGTGACTTTGCCCCCTTGGAGCCTAATGTCGAAAACAGCTGCCTGGAGGTTGCAAATGGGCCAGGGACATTGCAGGCCCAGTGCTTGCACTGTGAGGGTGCTTGTGAGCGGTTTTAAAGCACGTAAAGTGTTCTTTTTTTTTCCCCACTTCCATCCAGGGGGGAAACCTGGAATCTTACCCTACTTGGAGCTCCGTAGCCCTGGGTAGAAGGAGTGACTTTGCCCCCTTGGAGCTGAAACACTCATAATGTGTAAAATAGCAGCCTGGAAGGTTGCAAATGGGCCAGGGACATTGCAGGCCCAGTGCTGACACTGTGAGGGTGCTTGTGTACCGTTTTGAATCATGTAAAGTGTTCTTTTATTTTTCACTTCCATCCCGGGGTTAAACCTGGAATCTTACCCTACTTGGAGCTCCGTAGCCCTGGGTAGAAGGAGTGACTTTGCCCCCTTGGAGCTGAAACACTCATAATGTGTAAAATAGCTGCCTGGAAGGTTACAAATGGGCCCAGGGACACTGCAGGCCCAGTGCTGACACTGTGAGGGTGCTTGTGTACCTCTTTGAAGCACGTAAAGTGTTCTTTTTTTCCCACTTCCATCCAGGGGGAGAACCTGGAATCTTACCCGACTTGGAGCTCCGTAGCCCTGGGTAGAAGGAGTGACTTTACCCCCGTGGAGCTGAAACACCCATAATGTGTAAAATAGCTGCCTGGAAGGTTGCAAATGGGCCAGGGACATTGCAGGCCCAGTGCTGACACTGTGAGGGTGCTTGTGTGCGGTTTTAAAGCACGTAAAGTGTTCTTTTTTCTCCACTTCCATCCAGGGGGAAAACCTGGAATCTTACCCTACTTGGAGCTCCGTAGCCCTGGGTAGAAGGAGTGACTTTGCCCCCTTGGAGCCTAATGTCGAAAACAGCTGCCTGGAGGTTGCAAATGGGCCAGGGACATTGCAGGCCCAGTGCTGACACTGTGAGGGTGCTTGTGTACCGTTTTGAATCATGTAAAGTGTTCTTTTATTTTTCACTTCCATCCCGGGGTTAAACCTGGAATCTTACCCTACTTGGAGCTCCGTAGCCCTGGGTAGAAGGAGTGACTTTGCCCCCTTGGAGCTGAAACACTCATAATGTGTAAAATAGCTGCCTGGAAGGTTACAAATGGGCCCAGGGACACTGCAGGCCCAGTGCTGACACTGTGAGGGTGCTTGTGTACCTCTTTGAAGCACGTAAAGTGTTCTTTTTTTCCCACTTCCATCCAGGGGGAAAACCTGGAATCTTACCCGACTTGGAGCTCCGTAGCCCTGGGTAGAAGGAGTGACTTTACCCCCGTGGAGCCGAAACACCCATAATGTGTAAAATAGCTGCCTGGAAGGTTGCAAATGGGCCAGGGACATTGCAGGCCCAGTGCTGACACTGTGAGGGTGCTTGTGTGCGGTTTTAAAGCACGTAAAGTGTTCTTTTTTTTCCCACTTCCATCCAGGGGGAAAACCTGGAATCTTACCCTACTTGGAGCTCCGCAGCCCTGGGTAGAAGGAGTGACTTTGCCCCTTTGGAGCTGAAACACTCATAATGTGTAAAATAGCTGCCTGGAAGGTTGCAAATGGGCCAGGGACATTGCAGGCCCAGTGCTGACACTGTGAGGGTGCTTGTGTGCGGTTTTGAAGCACGTAAAGTGTTCTTTTTTTTCCACTTCCATCCAGGGGGAAAACCTGGAATCTTACCCCTACTTGGAGCTCCGTAGCCCTGGGTAGAAGGAGTGACTTTGCCCCCCTTGGAGCCTAATGTCGAAAACAGCTGCCTGGAGGTTGCAAATGGGCCAGGTACATTGCAGGCCCAGTGCTGGCACTGTGGAGGGTGCTTGTGTGCGGTTTTAAAGCACGTAAAGTGTTCTTTTTTTTCCCCACTTCAATCCAGGGGGAAAACCTGGAATCTTACCCCTACTTGGAGCTCCGCAGCCCTGGGTAGAAGGAGTGACTTTGCCCCCTTGGAGCTGAAACACTCATAATGTGTAAAATAGCTGCCTGGAAGGTTACAAATGGGCCCCAGGGACACTGCAGGGCCCAGTGCTGACACTGTGAGGGTGTTTGTGTACCTCTTTGAAGCACGTAAAGTGTTTTTTTTTTTCCACTTCCATCCAGGGGGAAAACCTGGAATCTTACCCGACTTGGAGCTCCGTAGCCCTGGGTAGAAGGAGTGACTTTGCCCCCTTGGAGCTGAAACACCCATAATGTGTAAAATAGCTGCCTGGAAGGTTGCAAATGGGCCAGGGACATTGCAGGCCCAGTGCTGACACTGTGAGGGTGCTTGTGTGCGGTTTTAAAGCACGTAAAGTGTTCTTTTTTTTCCACTTCCATCCAGGGGTAAAACCTGGAATCTTACCCTACTTGGAGCTCCGCAGCCCTGGGTAGAAGGAGTGACTTTGCCCCCTTGGAGCTGAAACACCCATAATGTGTAAAATAGCTGCCTGGAAGGTTGCAAATGGGCCAGGGACATTGCAGGCCCAGTGCTGACACTGTGAGGGTGCTTGTGTGCGGTTTTAAAGCACGTAAAGTGTTCTTTTTCCCCCACTTCCATCCAGGGGGGAAACCTGGAATCTTACCCTACTTGGAGCTCCGCAGCCCTGGGTAGAAGGAGTGACTTTGCCCCCTTGGAGCCTAATGTCGAAAACAGCTGCCTGGAGGTTGCAAATGGGCCAGGGACATTGCAGGCCCAGTGCTGACGCTGTGAGGGTGCTTGTGTACCGTTTTGAAGCACGTAAAGTGTTCTTTTTTTTCCACTTCCATCCAGGGGGAAAACCTGGAATCTTACCCTACTTGGAGCTCCGTAGCCCTGGGTAGAAGGAGTGACTTTGCCCCCTTGGAGCTGAAACACTCATAATGTGTAAAATAGCAGCCTGGAAGGTTGCAAATGGGCCAGGGACATTGCAGGCTCACTGCTGGCACTGTGAGGGTGCTTGTGTACAGTTTAAAAGCACGTAAAGTGTTCTTTTTTGTCCACTTCCATCCAGGGGGAAAACCTGGAATCTTACCCTACTTGGAGCTCCGTAGCCCTGGGTAGAAGGAGTGACTTTGCCCCCTTGGAGCTGAAACACTCATAATGTGTAAAATAGCAGCCTGGAAGGTTGCAAATGGGCCAGGGACATTGCAGGCTCACTGCTGGCACTGTGAGGGTGCTTGTGTACAGTTTAAAAGCACGTAAAGTGTTCTTTTTTCTCCACTTCCATCCAGGGGGAAAACCTGGAATCTTACCCTACTTGGAGCTCCGTAGCCCTGGGTAGAAGGAGTGACTTTGCCCCCTTGGAGCCTAATGTCGAAAACAGCTGCCTGGAGGTTGCAAATGGGCCAGGGACATTGCAGGCCCAGTGCTTGCACTGTGAGGGTGCTTATGTGCGGTTTTAAAGCACGTAAAGTGTTCTTTTTTTTTCCCCACTTCCATCCAGGGGGAAAACCTGGAATCTTACCCTACTTGGAGCTTCGTAGCCCTGGGTAGAAGGAGTGACTTTTCCCCCTTGGAGCCTAATGTCGAAAACAGCTGCCTGGAGCTTGCAAATGGGCCAGGGACATTGCAGGCCCAGTGCTGACACTGTGAGGGTGCTTGTGTACCGTTTTGAAGCACGTAAAGTGTTCTTTTTTTTCCACTTCCATCCAGGGGGAAAACCTGGAATCTTACCCTACTTGGAGCTCCGTAGCCCTGGGTAGAAGGAGTGACTTTGCCCCCTTGGAGCCTTATGTCGAAAACAGCTGCCTGGAGGTTGCAAATGGGCCAGGGACATTGCAGGCCCAGTGCTGACACTGTGAGGGTGCTTGTGTACCGTTTTGAAGCACGTAAAGTGTTCTTTTTTTTCCACTTCCATCCAGGGGTAAAACCTGGAATCTTACCGTACTTGGAGCTCCGTAGCCCTGGGTAGAAGGAGTGACTTTGCCCCCTTGGAGCCTAATGTCGAAAACAGCTGCCTGGAGCTTGCAAATGGGCCAGGGACATTGCAGGCCCAGTGCTTGCACTGTGAGGGTGCTTGTGTGCGGTTTTAAAGCACGTAAAGTGTTCTTTTTTTTCCCACTTCCATCCAGGGGGAAAACCTGGAATCTTACCCTACTTGGAGCTCCGTAGCCCTGGGTAGAAGGAGTGACTTTGCCCCCTTGGAGCTGAAACACCCATAATGTGTAAAATAACAGCCTGGAAGGTTGCAAATGGGCCAGGGACATTGCAGGCTCACTGCTGGCACTGTGAGGGTGCTTGTGTACAGTTTAAAAGCACGTAAAGTGTTCTTTTTTGTCCACTTCCATCCAGGGGGAAAACCTGGAATCTTACCCTACTTGGAGCTCCGTAGCCCTGGGTAGAAGGAGTGACTTTGCCCCCTTGGAGCTGAAACACTCATAAGGTGTAAAATAGCAGCCTGGAAGGTTGCAAATGGGCCAGGGACATTGCAGGCCCAGTGCTGACACTGTGAGGGTGCTTGTGTACAGTTTAAAAGCACGTAAAGTGTTCTTTTTTTTCCACTTCCATCCAGGGGGAAAACCTGGAATCTTACCCTACTTGGAGCTCCGTAGCCCAGGGTAGAAGGAGTGACTTTGCCCCCTTGGAGCTGAAACACTCATAATGTGTAAAATAGCAGCCTCGAAGGTCGCAAATGGGCCAGGGACATTGCAGGCTCAGTGCTGGCACTGTGAGGGTGCTTGTGTGCGGTTTTAAAGCACGTAAAGTGTTCTTTTTTTTCCCACTTCCATCCAGGGGGGAAACCTGGAATCTTACCCTACTTGGAGCTCCGTAGCCCTGGGTAGAAGGAGTGACTTTGTCCCCTTGGAGCTGAAACACTCATAATGTGTAAAATAGCAGCCTGGAAGGTTACAAATGTGCCGGGGACATTGCAGGCCCAGTGCTGACACTGTGAGGGTGCTTGTGTACAGTTTTGAAGCACGTAAAGTGTTCTTTTTTCTCCACTTCCATCCAGGGGGAAAACCTGGAATCTTACCCTACTTGGAGCTCCGTAGCCCTGGGTAGAAGGAGTGACTTTGCCCCCTTGGAGCCTAATGTCGAAAACAGCTGCCTGGAGGTTGCAAATGGGCCAGGGACATTGCAGGCCCAGTGCTGCCACTGTGAGGGTGCTTGTGTACCTCTTTGAAGCACGTAAAGTGTTCTTTTTCTTCTTCCACTTCCATCCAGGGGGAAAACCTGGAATCTTACCCTACTTGGAGCTCCGTAGCCCTGGGTAGAAGGAGTGACTTTGCCCCCTTGGAGCTGAAACACCCATAATGTGTAAAATAGCAGCCTGGAAGGTCGCAAATGGGCCAGGGACATTGCAGGCTCAGTGCTGGCACTGTGAGGGTGCTTGTGTGCGGTTTTAAAGCACGTAAAGTGTTCTTTTTTTTCCCACTTCCATCCAGGGGGGAAACCTGGAATCTTACCCTACTTGGAGCTCCGTAGCCCTGGGTAGAAGGAGTGACTTTGCCCCCTTGGAGCCTAATGTCGAAAACAGCTGCCTGGAGGTTGCAAATGGGCCAGGGACATTGCAGGCCCAGTGCTGACACTGTGAGGGTGCTTGTGTACCGTTTTGAAGCACGTAAAGTGTTCTTTTTTTCCCACTTCCATCCAGGGGGAAAACCTGGAATCTTACCCTACTTGGAGCTCCGTAGCCCTGGGTAGAAGGAGTGACTTTGCCCCCTTGGAGCCTAATGTCGAAAACAGCTGCCTGGAGGTTGCAAATGGGCCAGGGACATTGCAGGCCCAGTGCTGCCACTGTGAGGGTGCTTGTGTACCTCTTTGAAGCACGTAAAGTGTTCTTTTTTTTTCTTCCACTTCCATCCAGGGGGAAAACCTGGAATCTTACCCTACTTGGAGCTCCGTAGCCCTGGGTAGAAGGAGTGACTTTGCCCCCTTGGAGCTGAAACACCCATAATGTGTAAAATAGCAGCCTGGAAGGTCGCAAATGGGCCAGGGACATTGCAGGCTCAGTGCTGGCACTGTGAGGGTGCTTGTGTGCGGTTTTAAAGCACGTAAAGTGTTCTTTTTTTTCCCACTTCCATCCAGGGGGGAAACCTGGAATCTTACCCTACTTGGAGCTCCGTAGCCCTGGGTAGAAGGAGTGACTTTGCCCCCTTGGAGCCTAATGTCGAAAACAGCTGCCTGGAGGTTGCAAATGGGCCAGGGACATTGCAGGCCCAGTGCTGACACTGTGAGGGTGCTTGTGTACCGTTTTGAAGCACGTAAAGTGTTCTTTTTTTTCCACTTCCATCCAGGGGGAAAACCTGGAATCTTACCCTACTTGGAGCTCCGTAGCCCTGGGTAGAAGGAGTGACTTTGCCCCCTTGGAGCTGAAACACCCATAATGTGTAAAATAGCTGCCTGGAAGGTTGCAAATGGCCCAGGGACATTGCAGGCCCAGTGCTGACACTGTGAGGGTGCTTGTGTACCGTTTTGAACCACGAAAAATGATCTTTTTTTCCACTTCCATCAAGGGGGGAAACCTGGAATCTTACCCTACTTGGAGCTCCGTAGCCCTGGGTAGAAGGAGTGACTTTGCCCCCTTGGAGCTGAAACACCCATAATGTGTAAAATAGCTGCCTGGAAGGTTGCAAATGGCCCAGGGACATTGCAGGCCCAGTGCTGACACTGTGAGGGTGCTTGTGTACCGTTTTGAACCACGAAAAATGATCTTTTTTTCCACTTCCATCAAGGGGGGAAACCTGGAATCTTACCCTACTTGGAGCTCCGTAGCCCTGGGTAGAAGGAGTGACTTTGCCCCCTTGGAGCCTAATGTCGAAAACAGCTGCCTGGAGGTTGCAAATGGGCCAGGGACATTGCAGGCCCAGTGCTTGCACTGTGAGGGTGCTTGTGAGCGGTTTTAAAGCACGTAAAGTGTTCTTTTTTTTTCCCCACTTCCATCCAGGGGGGAAACCTGGAATCTTACCCTACTTGGAGCTCCGTAGCCCTGGGTAGAAGGAGTGACTTTGCCCCCTTGGAGCTGAAACACTCATAATGTGTAAAATAGCAGCCTGGAAGGTTGCAAATGGGCCAGGGACATTGCAGGCCCAGTGCTGACACTGTGAGGGTGCTTGTGTACCGTTTTGAATCATGTAAAGTGTTCTTTTATTTTTCACTTCCATCCCGGGGTTAAACCTGGAATCTTACCCTACTTGGAGCTCCGTAGCCCTGGGTAGAAGGAGTGACTTTGCCCCCTTGGAGCTGAAACACTCATAATGTGTAAAATAGCTGCCTGGAAGGTTACAAATGGGCCCAGGGACACTGCAGGCCCAGTGCTGACACTGTGAGGGTGCTTGTGTACCTCTTTGAAGCACGTAAAGTGTTCTTTTTTTCCCACTTCCATCCAGGGGGAAAACCTGGAATCTTACCCTACTTGGAGCTCCGTAGCCCTGGGTAGAAGGAGTGACTTTGCCCCCTTGGAGCCTAATGTCGAAAACAGCTGCCTGGAGGTTGCAAATGGGCCAGGGACATTGCAGGCCCAGTGCTGGCACTGTGAGGGTGCTTGTGTACAGTTTTGAAGCACGTAAAGTGTTTTTTTTTTTCCACTTCCATCCAGGGGGAAAACCTGGAATCTTACCCTACTTGGAGCTCCGCAGCCCTGGGTAGAAGGAGTGACTTTGCCCCCTTGGAGCTGAAACACCCATAATGTGTAAAATAGCTGCCTGGAAGGTTGCAAATGGGCCCAGTGACATTGCAGGCCCAGTGCAGACACTGTGAGGGTGCTTGTGTACCGTTTTGAAGCACGTAAAGTGTTCTTTTTTTTCCACTTCCATCCAGGGGGAAAACCTGGAATCTTACCCTACTTGGAGCTCCGTAGCCCTGGGTAGAAGGAGTGACTTTGCCCCCTTGAAGCTGAAACACTCATAATGTGTAAAATAGCAGCCTGGAAGGTTGCAAATGGGCCAGGGACATTGCAGGCTCACTGCTGGCACTGTGAGGGTGCTTGTGTGCGGTTTTAAAGCACGTAAAGTGTTCTTTTTTTCCCCACTTCCATCCAGGGGGAAAACCTGGAATCTTACCATACTTGGAGCTCCGTAGCCCTGGGTAGAAGGAGTGACTTTGCCCCCTTGAAGCTGAAACACCCATAATGTGTAAAATAGCTGCCTGGAAGGTAGCAAATGGCCCAGGGACATTGCAGGCCCAGTGCTGACACTGTGAGGGTGCTTGTGTACAGTTTTGAAGCACGTAAAGTGTTCTTTTTTCTCCACTTCCATCCAGGGGGAAAACCTGGAATCTTACCCTACTTGGAGCTCCGTAGCCCTGGGTAGAAGGAGTGACTTTGCCCCCTTGGAGCCTAATGTCGAAAACAGCTGCCTGGAGGTTGCAAATGGGCCAGGGACATTGCAGGCCCAGTGCTGACACTGTGAGGGTGCTTGTGTACCGTTTTGAATCATGTAAAGTGTTCTTTTATTTTTCACTTCCATCCCGGGGTTAAACCTGGAATCTTACCCTACTTGGAGCTCCGTAGCCCTGGGTAGAAGGAGTGACTTTGCCCCCTTGGAGCTGAAACACTCATAATGTGTAAAATAGCTGCCTGGAAGGTTACAAATGGGCCCAGGGACACTGCAGGCCCATTGCTGACACTGTGAGGGTGCTTGTGTACCTCTTTGAAGCACGTAAAGTGTTCTTTTTTTCCCACTTCCATCCAGGGGGAAAACCTGGAATCTTACCCGACTTGGAGCTCCGTAGCCCTGGGTAGAAGGAGTGACTTTGCCCCCTTGGAGCTGAAACACCCATAATGTGTAAAATAGCTGCCTGGAAGGTTGCAAATGGGCCAGGGACATTGCAGGCCCAGTGCTGACACTGTGAGGGTGCTTGTGTGCGGTTTTAAAGCACGTAAAGTGTTCTTTTTTTTCCACTTCCATCCAGGGGTAAAACCTGGAATCTTACCCTACTTGGAGCTCCGCAGCCCTGGGTAGAAGGAGTGACTTTGCCCCCTTGGAGCTGAAACACCCATAATGTGTAAAATAGCTGCCTGGAAGGTTGCAAATGGGCCAGGGACATTGCAGGCCCAGTGCTGACACTGTGAGGGTGCTTGTGTGCGGTTTTAAAGCACGTAAAGTGTTCTTTTTCCCCCACTTCCATCCAGGGGGGAAACCTGGAATCTTACCCTACTTGGAGCTCCGCAGCCCTGGGTAGAAGGAGTGACTTTGCCCCCTTGGAGCTGAAACACTCCTAATGTGTAAAATAGCTGCCTGGAAGGTTGCAAATGGCCCAGGGACATTGCAGGCCCAGTGCTGACACTGTGAGGGTGCTTGTGTACCGTTTTGAAGCACGTAAAGTGTTCTTTTTTTTCCACTTCCATCCAGGGGGAAAACCTGGAATCTTACCCTACTTGGAGCTCCGTAGCCCTGGGTAGAAGGAGTGACTTTGCCCCCTTGGAGCCTAATGTCGAAAACAGCTGCCTGGAGGTTGCAAATGGGCCAGGGACATTGCAGGCCCAGTGCTGGCACTGTGAGGGTGCTTGTCTGCGGTTTTAAAGCACGTAAAGTGTTCTTTTTTTTCCACTTCCATCCAGGGGGAAAACCGGGAATCTTACCCTACTTGGAGCTCCGTAGCCCTGGGTAGAAGGAGTGACTTTGCCCCCTTGGAGCTGAAACACCCATAATGTGTAAAATAGCTGCCTGGAAGGTTGCAAATGGCCCAGGGACATTGCAGGCCCAGTGCTGACACTGTGAGGGTGCTTGTGTACCGTTTTGAACCACGAAAAATGATCTTTTTTTCCACTTCCATCAAGGGGGGAAACCTGGAATCTTACCCTACTTGGAGCTCCGTAGCCCTGGGTAGAAGGAGTGACTTTGCCCCCTTGGAGCCTAATGTCGAAAACAGCTGCCTGGAGGTTGCAAATGGGCCAGGGACATTGCAGGCCCAGTGCTTGCACTGTGAGGGTGCTTGTGAGCGGTTTTAAAGCACGTAAAGTGTTCTTTTTTTTTCCCCACTTCCATCCAGGGGGGAAACCTGGAATCTTACCCTACTTGGAGCTCCGTAGCCCTGGGTAGAAGGAGTGACTTTGCCCCCTTGGAGCTGAAACACTCATAATGTGTAAAATAGCAGCCTGGAAGGTTGCAAATGGGCCAGGGACATTGCAGGCCCAGTGCTGACACTGTGAGGGTGCTTGTGTACCGTTTTGAAGCACGTAAAGTGTTCTTTTTTTTCCACTTCCATCCAGGGGGAAAACCTGGAATCTTACCCTACTTGGAGCTCCGTAGCCCTGGGTAGAAGGAGTGACTTTGCCCCCTTGAAGCTGAAACACTCATAATGTGTAAAATAGCAGCCTGGAAGGTTGCAAATGGGCCAGGGACATTGCAGGCTCACTGCTGGCACTGTGAGGGTGCTTGTGTGCGGTTTTAAAGCACGTAAAGTGTTCTTTTTTTCCCCACTTCCATCCAGGGGGAAAACCTGGAATCTTACCATACTTGGAGCTCCGTAGCCCTGGGTAGAAGGAGTGACTTTGCCCCCTTGAAGCTGAAACACCCATAATGTGTAAAATAGCTGCCTGGAAGGTAGCAAATGGCCCAGGGACATTGCAGGCCCAGTGCTGACACTGTGAGGGTGCTTGTGTACAGTTTTGAAGCACGTAAAGTGTTTTTTTTTTTCCACTTCCATCCAGGGGGAAAACCTGGAATCTTACCCTACTTGGAGCTCCGCAGCCCTGGGTAGAAGGAGTGACTTTGCCCCCTTGGAGCTGAAACACTCATAATGTGTAAAATAGCTGCCTGGAAGGTTACAAATGGGCCCAGGGACACTGCAGGCCCAGTGCTGACACTGTGAGGGTGTTTGTGTACCTCTTTGAAGCACGTAAAGTGTTCTTTTTTTTCCACTTCCATCCAGGGGTAAAACCTGGAATCTTACCCTACTTGGAGCTCCGTAGCCCTGGGTAGAAGGAGTGACTTTGCCCCCTTGGAGCCTAATGTCGAAAACAGCTGCCTGGAGGTTGCAAATGGGCCAGGGACATTGCAGGCCCAGTGCTGACACTGTGAGTGTGCTTGTCTGCGGTTTTAAAGCACGTAAAGTGTTCTTTTTTTTCCACTTCCATCCAGGGGGAAAACCGGGAATCTTACCCTACTTGGAGCTCCGTAGCCCTGGGTAGAAGGAGTGACTTTGCCCCCTTGGAGCTGAAACACCCATAATGTGTAAAATAGCTGCCTGGAAGGTTGCAAATGGCCCAGGGACATTGCAGGCCCAGTGCTGACACTGTGAGGGTGCTTGTGTACCGTTTTGAACCACGAAAAATGATCTTTTTTTCCACTTCCATCAAGGGGGGAAACCTGGAATCTTACCCTACTTGGAGCTCCGTAGCCCTGGGTAGAAGGAGTGACTTTGCCCCCTTGGAGCTGAAACACCCATAATGTGTAAAATAGCTGCCTGGAAGGTTGCAAATGGCCCAGGGACATTGCAGGCCCAGTGCTGACACTGTGAGGGTGCTTGTGTACCGTTTTGAAGCACGAAAAATGATCTTTTTTTCCACTTCCATCAAGGGGGGAAACCTGGAATCTTACCCTACTTGGAGCTCCGTAGCCCTGGGTAGAAGGAGTGACTTTGCCCCCTTGGAGCCTAATGTCGAAAACAGCTGCCTGGAGGTTGCAAATGGGCCAGGGACATTGCAGGCCCAGTGCTTGCACTGTGAGGGTGCTTGTGAGCGGTTTTAAAGCACGTAAAGTGTTCTTTTTTTTTCCCCACTTCCATCCAGGGGGGAAACCTGGAATCTTACCCTACTTGGAGCTCCGTAGCCCTGGGTAGAAGGAGTGACTTTGCCCCCTTGGAGCTGAAACACTCATAATGTGTAAAATAGCAGCCTGGAAGGTTGCAAATGGGCCAGGGACATTGCAGGCCCAGTGCTGACACTGTGAGGGTGCTTGTGTACCGTTTTGAATCATGTAAAGTGTTCTTTTATTTTTCACTTCCATCCCGGGGTTAAACCTGGAATCTTACCCTACTTGGAGCTCCGTAGCCCTGGGTAGAAGGAGTGACTTTGCCCCCTTGGAGCTGAAACACTCATAATGTGTAAAATAGCTGCCTGGAAGGTTACAAATGGGCCCAGGGACACTGCAGGCCCAGTGCTGACACTGTGAGGGTGCTTGTGTACCTCTTTGAAGCACGTAAAGTGTTCTTTTTTTCCCACTTCCATCCAGGGGGAAAACCTGGAATCTTACCCGACTTGGAGCTCCGTAGCCCTGGGTAGAAGGAGTGACTTTACCCCCGTGGAGCTGAAACACCCATAATGTGTAAAATAGCTGCCTGGAAGGTTGCAAATGGGCCAGGGACATTGCAGGCCCAGTGCTGACACTGTGAGGGTGCTTGTGTGCGGTTTTAAAGCACGTAAAGTGTTCTTTTTTCTCCACTTCCATCCAGGGGGAAAACCTGGAATCTTACCCTACTTGGAGCTCCGTAGCCCTGGGTAGAAGGAGTGACTTTGCCCCCTTGGAGCCTAATGTCGAAAACAGCTGCCTGGAGGTTGCAAATGGGCCAGGGACATTGCAGGCCCAGTGCTGACACTGTGAGGGTGCTTGTGTACCGTTTTGAATCATGTAAAGTGTTCTTTTATTTTTCACTTCCATCCCGGGGTTAAACCTGGAATCTTACCCTACTTGGAGCTCCGTAGCCCTGGGTAGAAGGAGTGACTTTGCCCCCTTGGAGCTGAAACACTCATAATGTGTAAAATAGCTGCCTGGAAGGTTACAAATGGGCCGAGGGACACTGCAGGCCCAGTGCTGACACTGTGAGGGTGCTTGTGTACCTCTTTGAAGCACGTAAAGTGTTCTTTTTTTCCCACTTCCATCCAGGGGGAAAACCTGGAATCTTACCCGACTTGGAGCTCCGTAGCCCTGGGTAGAAGGAGTGACTTTACCCCCGTGGAGCCGAAACACCCATAATGTGTAAAATAGCTGCCTGGAAGGTTGCAAATGGGCCAGGGACATTGCAGGCCCAGTGCTGACACTGTGAGGGTGCTTGTGTGCGGTTTTAAAGCACGTAAAGTGTTCTTTTTTTTCCCACTTCCATCCAGGGGGAAAACCTGGAATCTTACCCTACTTGGAGCTCCGCAGCCCTGGGTAGAAGGAGTGACTTTGCCCCTTTGGAGCTGAAACACTCATAATGTGTAAAATAGCTGCCTGGAAGGTTGCAAATGGGCCAGGGACATTGCAGGCCCAGTGCTGACACTGTGAGGGTGCTTGTGTGCGGTTTTGAAGCACGTAAAGTGTTCTTTTTTTTCCACTTCCATCCAGGGGGAAAACCTGGAATCTTACCCTACTTGGAGCTCCGTAGCCCTGGGTAGAAGGAGTGACTTTGCCCCCTTGGAGCCTAATGTCGAAAACAGCTGCCTGGAGGTTGCAAATGGGCCAGGTACATTGCAGGCCCAGTGCTGGCACTGTGAGGGTGCTTGTGTGCGGTTTTAAAGCACGTAAAGTGTTCTTTTTTTTCCCCACTTCAATCCAGGGGGAAAACCTGGAATCTTACCCTACTTGGAGCTCCGCAGCCCTGGGTAGAAGGAGTGACTTTGCCCCCTTGGAGCTGAAACACTCATAATGTGTAAAATAGCTGCCTGGAAGGTTACAAATGGGCCCAGGGACACTGCAGGCCCAGTGCTGACACTGTGAGGGTGTTTGTGTACCTCTTTGAAGCACGTAAAGTGTTTTTTTTTTTCCACTTCCATCCAGGGGGAAAACCTGGAATCTTACCCGACTTGGAGCTCCGTAGCCCTGGGTAGAAGGAGTGACTTTGCCCCCTTGGAGCTGAAACACCCATAATGTGTAAAATAGCTGCCTGGAAGGTTGCAAATGGGCCAGGGACATTGCAGGCCCAGTGCTGACACTGTGAGGGTGCTTGTGTGCGGTTTTAAAGCACGTAAAGTGTTCTTTTTTTTCCACTTCCATCCAGGGGTAAAACCTGGAATCTTACCCTACTTGGAGCTCCGCAGCCCTGGGTAGAAGGAGTGACTTTGCCCCCTTGGAGCTGAAACACCCATAATGTGTAAAATAGCTGCCTGGAAGGTTGCAAATGGGCCAGGGACATTGCAGGCCCAGTGCTGACACTGTGAGGGTGCTTGTGTGCGGTTTTAAAGCACGTAAAGTGTTCTTTTTCCCCCACTTCCATCCAGGGGGGAAACCTGGAATCTTACCCTACTTGGAGCTCCGCAGCCCTGGGTAGAAGGAGTGACTTTGCCCCCTTGGAGCCTAATGTCGAAAACAGCTGCCTGGAGGTTGCAAATGGGCCAGGGACATTGCAGGCCCAGTGCTGACGCTGTGAGGGTGCTTGTGTACCGTTTTGAAGCACGTAAAGTGTTCTTTTTTTTCCACTTCCATCCAGGGGGAAAACCTGGAATCTTACCCTACTTGGAGCTCCGTAGCCCTGGGTAGAAGGAGTGACTTTGCCCCCTTGGAGCTGAAACACTCATAATGTGTAAAATAGCAGCCTGGAAGGTTGCAAATGGGCCAGGGACATTGCAGGCTCACTGCTGGCACTGTGAGGGTGCTTGTGTACAGTTTAAAAGCACGTAAAGTGTTCTTTTTTGTCCACTTCCATCCAGGGGGAAAACCTGGAATCTTACCCTACTTGGAGCTCCGTAGCCCTGGGTAGAAGGAGTGACTTTGCCCCCTTGGAGCTGAAACACTCATAATGTGTAAAATAGCAGCCTGGAAGGTTGCAAATGGGCCAGGGACATTGCAGGCTCACTGCTGGCACTGTGAGGGTGCTTGTGTACAGTTTAAAAGCACGTAAAGTGTTCTTTTTTCTCCACTTCCATCCAGGGGGAAAACCTGGAATCTTACCCTACTTGGAGCTCCGTAGCCCTGGGTAGAAGGAGTGACTTTGCCCCCTTGGAGCCTAATGTCGAAAACAGCTGCCTGGAGGTTGCAAATGGGCCAGGGACATTGCAGGCCCAGTGCTTGCACTGTGAGGGTGCTTATGTGCGGTTTTAAAGCACGTAAAGTGTTCTTTTTTTTTCCCCACTTCCATCCAGGGGGAAAACCTGGAATCTTACCCTACTTGGAGCTTCGTAGCCCTGGGTAGAAGGAGTGACTTTTCCCCCTTGGAGCCTAATGTCGAAAACAGCTGCCTGGAGCTTGCAAATGGGCCAGGGACATTGCAGGCCCAGTGCTGACACTGTGAGGGTGCTTGTGTACCGTTTTGAAGCACGTAAAGTGTTCTTTTTTTTCCACTTCCATCCAGGGGGAAAACCTGGAATCTTACCCTACTTGGAGCTCCGTAGCCCTGGGTAGAAGGAGTGACTTTGCCCCCTTGGAGCCTTATGTCGAAAACAGCTGCCTGGAGGTTGCAAATGGGCCAGGGACATTGCAGGCCCAGTGCTGACACTGTGAGGGTGCTTGTGTACCGTTTTGAAGCACGTAAAGTGTTCTTTTTTTTCCACTTCCATCCAGGGGTAAAACCTGGAATCTTACCGTACTTGGAGCTCCGTAGCCCTGGGTAGAAGGAGTGACTTTGCCCCCTTGGAGCCTAATGTCGAAAACAGCTGCCTGGAGCTTGCAAATGGGCCAGGGACATTGCAGGCCCAGTGCTTGCACTGTGAGGGTGCTTGTGTGCGGTTTTAAAGCACGTAAAGTGTTCTTTTTTTTCCCACTTCCATCCAGGGGGAAAACCTGGAATCTTACCCTACTTGGAGCTCCGTAGCCCTGGGTAGAAGGAGTGACTTTGCCCCCTTGGAGCTGAAACACCCATAATGTGTAAAATAACAGCCTGGAAGGTTGCAAATGGGCCAGGGACATTGCAGGCTCACTGCTGGCACTGTGAGGGTGCTTGTGTACAGTTTAAAAGCACGTAAAGTGTTCTTTTTTGTCCACTTCCATCCAGGGGGAAAACCTGGAATCTTACCCTACTTGGAGCTCCGTAGCCCTGGGTAGAAGGAGTGACTTTGCCCCCTTGGAGCTGAAACACTCATAAGGTGTAAAATAGCAGCCTGGAAGGTTGCAAATGGGCCAGGGACATTGCAGGCCCAGTGCTGACACTGTGAGGGTGCTTGTGTACAGTTTAAAAGCACGTAAAGTGTTCTTTTTTTTCCACTTCCATCCAGGGGGAAAACCTGGAATCTTACCCTACTTGGAGCTCCGCAGCCCTGGGTAGAAGGAGTGACTTTGCCCCCTTGGAGCTGAAACACCCATAATGTGTAAAATAGCTGCCTGGAAGGTTGCAAATGGGCCCAGTGACATTGCAGGCCCAGTGCAGACACTGTGAGGGTGCTTGTGTACCGTTTTGAAGCACGTAAAGTGTTCTTTTTTTTCCACTTCCATCCAGGGGGAAAACCTGGAATCTTACCCTACTTGGAGCTCCGTAGCCCTGGGTAGAAGGAGTGACTTTGCCCCCTTGAAGCTGAAACACTCATAATGTGTAAAATAGCAGCCTGGAAGGTTGCAAATGGGCCAGGGACATTGCAGGCTCACTGCTGGCACTGTGAGGGTGCTTGTGTGCGGTTTTAAAGCACGTAAAGTGTTCTTTTTTTCCCCACTTCCATCCAGGGGGAAAACCTGGAATCTTACCATACTTGGAGCTCCGTAGCCCTGGGTAGAAGGAGTGACTTTGCCCCCTTGAAGCTGAAACACCCATAATGTGTAAAATAGCTGCCTGGAAGGTAGCAAATGGCCCAGGGACATTGCAGGCCCAGTGCTGACACTGTGAGGGTGCTTGTGTACAGTTTTGAAGCACGTAAAGTGTTCTTTTTTCTCCACTTCCATCCAGGGGGAAAACCTGGAATCTTACCCTACTTGGAGCTCCGTAGCCCTGGGTAGAAGGAGTGACTTTGCCCCCTTGGAGCCTAATGTCGAAAACAGCTGCCTGGAGGTTGCAAATGGGCCAGGGACATTGCAGGCCCAGTGCTGACACTGTGAGGGTGCTTGTGTACCGTTTTGAATCATGTAAAGTGTTCTTTTATTTTTCACTTCCATCCCGGGGTTAAACCTGGAATCTTACCCTACTTGGAGCTCCGTAGCCCTGGGTAGAAGGAGTGACTTTGCCCCCTTGGAGCTGAAACACTCATAATGTGTAAAATAGCTGCCTGGAAGGTTACAAATGGGCCCAGGGACACTGCAGGCCCATTGCTGACACTGTGAGGGTGCTTGTGTACCTCTTTGAAGCACGTAAAGTGTTCTTTTTTTCCCACTTCCATCCAGGGGGAAAACCTGGAATCTTACCCGACTTGGAGCTCCGTAGCCCTGGGTAGAAGGAGTGACTTTGCCCCCTTGGAGCTGAAACACCCATAATGTGTAAAATAGCTGCCTGGAAGGTTGCAAATGGGCCAGGGACATTGCAGGCCCAGTGCTGACACTGTGAGGGTGCTTGTGTGCGGTTTTAAAGCACGTAAAGTGTTCTTTTTTTTCCACTTCCATCCAGGGGTAAAACCTGGAATCTTACCCTACTTGGAGCTCCGCAGCCCTGGGTAGAAGGAGTGACTTTGCCCCCTTGGAGCTGAAACACCCATAATGTGTAAAATAGCTGCCTGGAAGGTTGCAAATGGGCCAGGGACATTGCAGGCCCAGTGCTGACACTGTGAGGGTGCTTGTGTGCGGTTTTAAAGCACGTAAAGTGTTCTTTTTCCCCCACTTCCATCCAGGGGGGAAACCTGGAATCTTACCCTACTTGGAGCTCCGCAGCCCTGGGTAGAAGGAGTGACTTTGCCCCCTTGGAGCTGAAACACTCCTAATGTGTAAAATAGCTGCCTGGAAGGTTGCAAATGGCCCAGGGACATTGCAGGCCCAGTGCTGACACTGTGAGGGTGCTTGTGTACCGTTTTGAAGCACGTAAAGTGTTCTTTTTTTTCCACTTCCATCCAGGGGGAAAACCTGGAATCTTACCCTACTTGGAGCTCCGTAGCCCTGGGTAGAAGGAGTGACTTTGCCCCCTTGGAGCCTAATGTCGAAAACAGCTGCCTGGAGGTTGCAAATGGGCCAGGGACATTGCAGGCCCAGTGCTGGCACTGTGAGGGTGCTTGTCTGCGGTTTTAAAGCACGTAAAGTGTTCTTTTTTTTCCACTTCCATCCAGGGGGAAAACCGGGAATCTTACCCTACTTGGAGCTCCGTAGCCCTGGGTAGAAGGAGTGACTTTGCCCCCTTGGAGCTGAAACACCCATAATGTGTAAAATAGCTGCCTGGAAGGTTGCAAATGGCCCAGGGACATTGCAGGCCCAGTGCTGACACTGTGAGGGTGCTTGTGTACCGTTTTGAACCACGAAAAATGATCTTTTTTTCCACTTCCATCAAGGGGGAAAACCTGGAATCTTACCCTACTTGGAGCTCCGTAGCCCTGGGTAGAAGGAGTGACTTTGCCCCCTTGGAGCCTAATGTCGAAAACAGCTGCCTGGAGGTTGCAAATGGGCCAGGGACATTGCAGGCCCAGTGCTTGCACTGTGAGGGTGCTTGTGTGCGGTTTTAAAGCACGTAAAGTGTTCTTTTTTTTTCCCCACTTCCATCCAGGGGGGAAACCTGGAATCTTACCCTACTTGGAGCTCCGTAGCCCTGGGTAGAAGGAGTGACTTTGCCCCCTTTGGAGCTGAAACACTCATAATGTGTAAAATAGCAGCCTGGAAGGTTGCAAATGGGCCAGGGACATTGCAGGCTCAGTGCTGGCACTGTGAGGGTGCTTGTGTGCGGGTTTAAAGCACGTAAAGTGTTCTTTTTTTTCCCACTTCCATCCAGGGGGAAAACCTGGAATCTTACCCTACTTGGAGCTCCGTAGCCCTGGGTAGAAGGAGTGACTTTGCCCCCTTGGAGCTGAAACACTCATAAGGTGTAAAATAGCAGCCTGGAAGGTTGCAAATGGGCCAGGGACATTGCAGGCCCAGTGCTGACACTGTGAGGGTGCTTGTGTACAGTTTAAAAGCACGTAAAGTGTTATTTTTTTTCCACTTCCATCCAGGGGGAAAACCTGGAATCTTACCCTACTTGGAGCTCCGTAGCCCTGGGTAGAAGGAGTGACTTTGCCCCCTTGGAGCCTAATGTCGAAAACAGCTGCCTGGAGGTTGCAAATGGGCCAGGGACATTGCAGGCCCAGTGCTGACACTGTGAGGGTGCTTGTGTACAGTTTTGAAGCACGTAAAGTGTTCTTTTTTTCCCACTTCCATCCAGGGGGAAAACCTGGAATCTTACCCGACTTGGAGCTCCGTAGCCCTGGGTAGAAGGAGTGACTTTACCCCCGTGGAGCCGAAACACCCATAATGTGTAAAATAGCTGCCTGGAAGGTTGCAAATGGGCCAGGGACATTGCAGGCCCAGTGCTGACACTGTGAGGGTGCTTGTGTGCGGTTTTAAAGCACGTAAAGTGTTCTTTTTTTTCCCCACTTCAATCCAGGGGGAAAACCTGGAATCTTACCCTACTTGGAGCTCCGCAGCCCTGGGTAGAAGGAGTGACTTTGCCCCCTTGGAGCTGAAACACTCATAATGTGTAAAATAGCTGCCTGGAAGGTTACAAATGGGCCCAGGGACACTGCAGGCCCAGTGCTGACACTGTGAGGGTGTTTGTGTACCTCTTTGAAGCACGTAAAGTGTTCTTTTTTTTCCACTTCCATCCAGGGGTAAAACCTGGAATCTTACCCTACTTGGAGCTCCGTAGCCCTGGGTAGAAGGAGTGACTTTGCCCCCTTGGAGCCTAATGTCGAAAACAGCTGCCTGGAGGTTGCAAATGGGCCAGGGACATTGCAGGCCCAGTGCTGACACTGTGAGTGTGCTTGTCTGCGGTTTTAAAGCACGTAAAGTGTTCTTTTTTTTCCACTTCCATCCAGGGGGAAAACCGGGAATCTTACCCTACTTGGAGCTCCGTAGCCCTGGGTAGAAGGAGTGACTTTGCCCCCTTGGAGCTGAAACACCCATAATGTGTAAAATAGCTGCCTGGAAGGTTGCAAATGGCCCAGGGACATTGCAGGCCCAGTGCTGACACTGTGAGGGTGCTTGTGTACCGTTTTGAACCACGAAAAATGATCTTTTTTTCCACTTCCATCAAGGGGGGAAACCTGGAATCTTACCCTACTTGGAGCTCCGTAGCCCTGGGTAGAAGGAGTGACTTTGCCCCCTTGGAGCTGAAACACCCATAATGTGTAAAATAGCTGCCTGGAAGGTTGCAAATGGCCCAGGGACATTGCAGGCCCAGTGCTGACACTGTGAGGGTGCTTGTGTACCGTTTTGAAGCACGAAAAATGATCTTTTTTTCCACTTCCATCAAGGGGGGAAACCTGGAATCTTACCCTACTTGGAGCTCCGTAGCCCTGGGTAGAAGGAGTGACTTTGCCCCCTTGGAGCCTAATGTCGAAAACAGCTGCCTGGAGGTTGCAAATGGGCCAGGGACATTGCAGGCCCAGTGCTTGCACTGTGAGGGTGCTTGTGAGCGGTTTTAAAGCACGTAAAGTGTTCTTTTTTTTTCCCCACTTCCATCCAGGGGGGAAACCTGGAATCTTACCCTACTTGGAGCTCCGTAGCCCTGGGTAGAAGGAGTGACTTTGCCCCCTTGGAGCTGAAACACTCATAATGTGTAAAATAGCAGCCTGGAAGGTTGCAAATGGGCCAGGGACATTGCAGGCCCAGTGCTGACACTGTGAGGGTGCTTGTGTACCGTTTTGAATCATGTAAAGTGTTCTTTTATTTTTCACTTCCATCCCGGGGTTAAACCTGGAATCTTACCCTACTTGGAGCTCCGTAGCCCTGGGTAGAAGGAGTGACTTTGCCCCCTTGGAGCTGAAACACTCATAATGTGTAAAATAGCTGCCTGGAAGGTTACAAATGGGCCCAGGGACACTGCAGGCCCAGTGCTGACACTGTGAGGGTGCTTGTGTACCTCTTTGAAGCACGTAAAGTGTTCTTTTTTTCCCACTTCCATCCAGGGGGAAAACCTGGAATCTTACCCGACTTGGAGCTCCGTAGCCCTGGGTAGAAGGAGTGACTTTGCCCCCTTGGAGCCTAATGTCGAAAACAGCTGCCTGGAGGTTGCAAATGGGCCAGGGACATTGCAGGCCCAGTGCTGGCACTGTGAGGGTGCTTGTGTACAGTTTTGAAGCACGTAAAGTGTTTTTTTTTTTCCACTTCCATCCAGGGGGAAAACCTGGAATCTTACCCTACTTGGAGCTCCGCAGCCCTGGGTAGAAGGAGTGACTTTGCCCCCTTGGAGCTGAAACACCCATAATGTGTAAAATAGCTGCCTGGAAGGTTGCAAATGGGCCCAGTGACATTGCAGGCCCAGTGCAGACACTGTGAGGGTGCTTGTGTACCGTTTTGAAGCACGTAAAGTGTTCTTTTTTTTCCACTTCCATCCAGGGGGAAAACCTGGAATCTTTCCCTACTTGGAGCTCCGTAGCCCTGGGTAGAAGGAGTGACTTTGCCCCCTTGAAGCTGAAACACTCATAATGTGTAAAATAGCAGCCTGGAAGGTTGCAAATGGGCCAGGGACATTGCAGGCTCACTGCTGGCACTGTGAGGGTGCTTGTGTGCGGTTTTAAAGCACGTAAAGTGTTCTTTTTTTCCCCACTTCCATCCAGGGGGAAAACCTGGAATCTTACCATACTTGGAGCTCCGTAGCCCTGGGTAGAAGGAGTGACTTTGCCCCCTTGAAGCTGAAACACCCATAATGTGTAAAATAGCTGCCTGGAAGGTAGCAAATGGCCCAGGGACATTGCAGGCCCAGTGCTGACACTGTGAGGGTGCTTGTGTACAGTTTTGAAGCACGTAAAGTGTTCTTTTTTCTCCACTTCCATCCAGGGGGAAAACCTGGAATCTTACCCTACTTGGAGCTCCGTAGCCCTGGGTAGAAGGAGTGACTTTGCCCCCTTGGAGCCTAATGTCGAAAACAGCTGCCTGGAGGTTGCAAATGGGCCAGGGACATTGCAGGCCCAGTGCTGACACTGTGAGGGTGCTTGTGTACCGTTTTGAATCATGTAAAGTGTTCTTTTATTTTTCACTTCCATCCCGGGGTTAAACCTGGAATCTTACCCTACTTGGAGCTCCGTAGCCCTGGGTAGAAGGAGTGACTTTGCCCCCTTGGAGCTGAAACACTCATAATGTGTAAAATAGCTGCCTGGAAGGTTACAAATGGGCCCAGGGACACTGCAGGCCCATTGCTGACACTGTGAGGGTGCTTGTGTACCTCTTTGAAGCACGTAAAGTGTTCTTTTTTTCCCACTTCCATCCAGGGGGAAAACCTGGAATCTTACCCGACTTGGAGCTCCGTAGCCCTGGGTAGAAGGAGTGACTTTGCCCCCTTGGAGCTGAAACACCCATAATGTGTAAAATAGCTGCCTGGAAGGTTGCAAATGGGCCAGGGACATTGCAGGCCCAGTGCTGACACTGTGAGGGTGCTTGTGTGCGGTTTTAAAGCACGTAAAGTGTTCTTTTTTTTCCACTTCCATCCAGGGGTAAAACCTGGAATCTTACCCTACTTGGAGCTCCGCAGCCCTGGGTAGAAGGAGTGACTTTGCCCCCTTGGAGCTGAAACACCCATAATGTGTAAAATAGCTGCCTGGAAGGTTGCAAATGGGCCAGGGACATTGCAGGCCCAGTGCTGACACTGTGAGGGTGCTTGTGTGCGGTTTTAAAGCACGTAAAGTGTTCTTTTTCCCCCACTTCCATCCAGGGGGGAAACCTGGAATCTTACCCTACTTGGAGCTCCGCAGCCCTGGGTAGAAGGAGTGACTTTGCCCCCTTGGAGCTGAAACACTCCTAATGTGTAAAATAGCTGCCTGGAAGGTTGCAAATGGCCCAGGGACATTGCAGGCCCAGTGCTGACACTGTGAGGGTGCTTGTGTACCGTTTTGAAGCACGTAAAGTGTTCTTTTTTTTCCACTTCCATCCAGGGGGAAAACCTGGAATCTTACCCTACTTGGAGCTCCGTAGCCCTGGGTAGAAGGAGTGACTTTGCCCCCTTGGAGCCTAATGTCGAAAACAGCTGCCTGGAGGTTGCAAATGGGCCAGGGACATTGCAGGCCCAGTGCTGGCACTGTGAGGGTGCTTGTCTGCGGTTTTAAAGCACGTAAAGTGTTCTTTTTTTTCCACTTCCATCCAGGGGGAAAACCGGGAATCTTACCCTACTTGGAGCTCCGTAGCCCTGGGTAGAAGGAGTGACTTTGCCCCCTTGGAGCTGAAACACCCATAATGTGTAAAATAGCTGCCTGGAAGGTTGCAAATGGCCCAGGGACATTGCAGGCCCAGTGCTGACACTGTGAGGGTGCTTGTGTACCGTTTTGAACCACGAAAAATGATCTTTTTTTCCACTTCCATCAAGGGGGAAAACCTGGAATCTTACCCTACTTGGAGCTCCGTAGCCCTGGGTAGAAGGAGTGACTTTGCCCCCTTGGAGCCTAATGTCGAAAACAGCTGCCTGGAGGTTGCAAATGGGCCAGGGACATTGCAGGCCCAGTGCTTGCACTGTGAGGGTGCTTGTGTGCGGTTTTAAAGCACGTAAAGTGTTCTTTTTTTTTCCCCACTTCCATCCAGGGGGGAAACCTGGAATCTTACCCTACTTGGAGCTCCGTAGCCCTGGGTAGAAGGAGTGACTTTGCCCCCTTTGGAGCTGAAACACTCATAATGTGTAAAATAGCAGCCTGGAAGGTTGCAAATGGGCCAGGGACATTGCAGGCTCAGTGCTGGCACTGTGAGGGTGCTTGTGTGCGGGTTTAAAGCACGTAAAGTGTTCTTTTTTTTCCCACTTCCATCCAGGGGGAAAACCTGGAATCTTACCCTACTTGGAGCTCCGTAGCCCTGGGTAGAAGGAGTGACTTTGCCCCCTTGGAGCTGAAACACTCATAAGGTGTAAAATAGCAGCCTGGAAGGTTGCAAATGGGCCAGGGACATTGCAGGCCCAGTGCTGACACTGTGAGGGTGCTTGTGTACAGTTTAAAAGCACGTAAAGTGTTATTTTTTTTCCACTTCCATCCAGGGGGAAAACCTGGAATCTTACCCTACTTGGAGCTCCGTAGCCCTGGGTAGAAGGAGTGACTTTGCCCCCTTGGAGCCTAATGTCGAAAACAGCTGCCTGGAGGTTGCAAATGGGCCAGGGACATTGCAGGCCCAGTGCTGACACTGTGAGGGTGCTTGTGTACAGTTTTGAAGCACGTAAAGTGTTCTTTTTTTCCCACTTCCATCCAGGGGGAAAACCTGGAATCTTACCCGACTTGGAGCTCCGTAGCCCTGGGTAGAAGGAGTGACTTTACCCCCGTGGAGCCGAAACACCCATAATGTGTAAAATAGCTGCCTGGAAGGTTGCAAATGGGCCAGGGACATTGCAGGCCCAGTGCTGACACTGTGAGGGTGCTTGTGTGCGGTTTTAAAGCACGTAAAGTGTTCTTTTTTTTCCCCACTTCAATCCAGGGGGAAAACCTGGAATCTTACCCTACTTGGAGCTCCGCAGCCCTGGGTAGAAGGAGTGACTTTGCCCCCTTGGAGCTGAAACACTCATAATGTGTAAAATAGCTGCCTGGAAGGTTACAAATGGGCCCAGGGACACTGCAGGCCCAGTGCTGACACTGTGAGGGTGTTTGTGTACCTCTTTGAAGCACGTAAAGTGTTCTTTTTTTTCCACTTCCATCCAGGGGTAAAACCTGGAATCTTACCCTACTTGGAGCTCCGTAGCCCTGGGTAGAAGGAGTGACTTTGCCCCCTTGGAGCCTAATGTCGAAAACAGCTGCCTGGAGGTTGCAAATGGGCCAGGGACATTGCAGGCCCAGTGCTGACACTGTGAGTGTGCTTGTCTGCGGTTTTAAAGCACGTAAAGTGTTCTTTTTTTTCCACTTCCATCCAGGGGGAAAACCGGGAATCTTACCCTACTTGGAGCTCCGTAGCCCTGGGTAGAAGGAGTGACTTTGCCCCCTTGGAGCTGAAACACCCATAATGTGTAAAATAGCTGCCTGGAAGGTTGCAAATGGCCCAGGGACATTGCAGGCCCAGTGCTGACACTGTGAGGGTGCTTGTGTACCGTTTTGAACCACGAAAAATGATCTTTTTTTCCACTTCCATCAAGGGGGGAAACCTGGAATCTTACCCTACTTGGAGCTCCGTAGCCCTGGGTAGAAGGAGTGACTTTGCCCCCTTGGAGCTGAAACACCCATAATGTGTAAAATAGCTGCCTGGAAGGTTGCAAATGGCCCAGGGACATTGCAGGCCCAGTGCTGACACTGTGAGGGTGCTTGTGTACCGTTTTGAAGCACGAAAAATGATCTTTTTTTCCACTTCCATCAAGGGGGGAAACCTGGAATCTTACCCTACTTGGAGCTCCGTAGCCCTGGGTAGAAGGAGTGACTTTGCCCCCTTGGAGCCTAATGTCGAAAACAGCTGCCTGGAGGTTGCAAATGGGCCAGGGACATTGCAGGCCCAGTGCTTGCACTGTGAGGGTGCTTGTGAGCGGTTTTAAAGCACGTAAAGTGTTCTTTTTTTTTCCCCACTTCCATCCAGGGGGGAAACCTGGAATCTTACCCTACTTGGAGCTCCGTAGCCCTGGGTAGAAGGAGTGACTTTGCCCCCTTGGAGCTGAAACACTCATAATGTGTAAAATAGCAGCCTGGAAGGTTGCAAATGGGCCAGGGACATTGCAGGCCCAGTGCTGACACTGTGAGGGTGCTTGTGTACCGTTTTGAATCATGTAAAGTGTTCTTTTATTTTTCACTTCCATCCCGGGGTTAAACCTGGAATCTTACCCTACTTGGAGCTCCGTAGCCCTGGGTAGAAGGAGTGACTTTGCCCCCTTGGAGCTGAAACACTCATAATGTGTAAAATAGCTGCCTGGAAGGTTACAAATGGGCCCAGGGACACTGCAGGCCCAGTGCTGACACTGTGAGGGTGCTTGTGTACCTCTTTGAAGCACGTAAAGTGTTCTTTTTTTCCCACTTCCATCCAGGGGGAGAACCTGGAATCTTACCCGACTTGGAGCTCCGTAGCCCTGGGTAGAAGGAGTGACTTTACCCCCGTGGAGCTGAAACACCCATAATGTGTAAAATAGCTGCCTGGAAGGTTGCAAATGGGCCAGGGACATTGCAGGCCCAGTGCTGACACTGTGAGGGTGCTTGTGTGCGGTTTTAAAGCACGTAAAGTGTTCTTTTTTCTCCACTTCCATCCAGGGGGAAAACCTGGAATCTTACCCTACTTGGAGCTCCGTAGCCCTGGGTAGAAGGAGTGACTTTGCCCCCTTGGAGCCTAATGTCGAAAACAGCTGCCTGGAGGTTGCAAATGGGCCAGGGACATTGCAGGCCCAGTGCTGACACTGTGAGGGTGCTTGTGTACCGTTTTGAATCATGTAAAGTGTTCTTTTATTTTTCACTTCCATCCCGGGGTTAAACCTGGAATCTTACCCTACTTGGAGCTCCGTAGCCCTGGGTAGAAGGAGTGACTTTGCCCCCTTGGAGCTGAAACACTCATAATGTGTAAAATAGCTGCCTGGAAGGTTACAAATGGGCCCAGGGACACTGCAGGCCCAGTGCTGACACTGTGAGGGTGCTTGTGTACCTCTTTGAAGCACGTAAAGTGTTCTTTTTTTCCCACTTCCATCCAGGGGGAAAACCTGGAATCTTACCCGACTTGGAGCTCCGTAGCCCTGGGTAGAAGGAGTGACTTTACCCCCGTGGAGCCGAAACACCCATAATGTGTAAAATAGCTGCCTGGAAGGTTGCAAATGGGCCAGGGACATTGCAGGCCCAGTGCTGACACTGTGAGGGTGCTTGTGTGCGGTTTTAAAGCACGTAAAGTGTTCTTTTTTTTCCCACTTCCATCCAGGGGGAAAACCTGGAATCTTACCCTACTTGGAGCTCCGCAGCCCTGGGTAGAAGGAGTGACTTTGCCCCTTTGGAGCTGAAACACTCATAATGTGTAAAATAGCTGCCTGGAAGGTTGCAAATGGGCCAGGGACATTGCAGGCCCAGTGCTGACACTGTGAGGGTGCTTGTGTGCGGTTTTGAAGCACGTAAAGTGTTCTTTTTTTTCCACTTCCATCCAGGGGGAAAACCTGGAATCTTACCCTACTTGGAGCTCCGTAGCCCTGGGTAGAAGGAGTGACTTTGCCCCCTTGGAGCCTAATGTCGAAAACAGCTGCCTGGAGGTTGCAAATGGGCCAGGTACATTGCAGGCCCAGTGCTGGCACTGTGAGGGTGCTTGTGTGCGGTTTTAAAGCACGTAAAGTGTTCTTTTTTTTCCCCACTTCAATCCAGGGGGAAAACCTGGAATCTTACCCTACTTGGAGCTCCGCAGCCCTGGGTAGAAGGAGTGACTTTGCCCCCTTGGAGCTGAAACACTCATAATGTGTAAAATAGCTGCCTGGAAGGTTACAAATGGGCCCAGGGACACTGCAGGCCCAGTGCTGACACTGTGAGGGTGTTTGTGTACCTCTTTGAAGCACGTAAAGTGTTTTTTTTTTTCCACTTCCATCCAGGGGGAAAACCTGGAATCTTACCCGACTTGGAGCTCCGTAGCCCTGGGTAGAAGGAGTGACTTTGCCCCCTTGGAGCTGAAACACCCATAATGTGTAAAATAGCTGCCTGGAAGGTTGCAAATGGGCCAGGGACATTGCAGGCCCAGTGCTGACACTGTGAGGGTGCTTGTGTGCGGTTTTAAAGCACGTAAAGTGTTCTTTTTTTTCCACTTCCATCCAGGGGTAAAACCTGGAATCTTACCCTACTTGGAGCTCCGCAGCCCTGGGTAGAAGGAGTGACTTTGCCCCCTTGGAGCTGAAACACCCATAATGTGTAAAATAGCTGCCTGGAAGGTTGCAAATGGGCCAGGGACATTGCAGGCCCAGTGCTGACACTGTGAGGGTGCTTGTGTGCGGTTTTAAAGCACGTAAAGTGTTCTTTTTCCCCCACTTCCATCCAGGGGGGAAACCTGGAATCTTACCCTACTTGGAGCTCCGCAGCCCTGGGTAGAAGGAGTGACTTTGCCCCCTTGGAGCCTAATGTCGAAAACAGCTGCCTGGAGGTTGCAAATGGGCCAGGGACATTGCAGGCCCAGTGCTGACGCTGTGAGGGTGCTTGTGTACCGTTTTGAAGCACGTAAAGTGTTCTTTTTTTTCCACTTCCATCCAGGGGGAAAACCTGGAATCTTACCCTACTTGGAGCTCCGTAGCCCTGGGTAGAAGGAGTGACTTTGCCCCCTTGGAGCTGAAACACTCATAATGTGTAAAATAGCAGCCTGGAAGGTTGCAAATGGGCCAGGGACATTGCAGGCTCACTGCTGGCACTGTGAGGGTGCTTGTGTACAGTTTAAAAGCACGTAAAGTGTTCTTTTTTGTCCACTTCCATCCAGGGGGAAAACCTGGAATCTTACCCTACTTGGAGCTCCGTAGCCCTGGGTAGAAGGAGTGACTTTGCCCCCTTGGAGCTGAAACACTCATAATGTGTAAAATAGCAGCCTGGAAGGTTGCAAATGGGCCAGGGACATTGCAGGCTCACTGCTGGCACTGTGAGGGTGCTTGTGTACAGTTTAAAAGCACGTAAAGTGTTCTTTTTTCTCCACTTCCATCCAGGGGGAAAACCTGGAACCTTACCCTACTTGGAGCTCCGTAGCCCTGGGTAGAAGGAGTGACTTTGCCCCCTTGGAGCCTAATGTCGAAAACAGCTGCCTGGAGGTTGCAAATGGGCCAGGGACATTGCAGGCCCAGTGCTTGCACTGTGAGGGTGCTTATGTGCGGTTTTAAAGCACGTAAAGTGTTCTTTTTTTTTCCCCACTTCCATCCAGGGGGAAAACCTGGAATCTTACCCTACTTGGAGCTTCGTAGCCCTGGGTAGAAGGAGTGACTTTTCCCCCTTGGAGCCTAATGTCGAAAACAGCTGCCTGGAGCTTGCAAATGGGCCAGGGACATTGCAGGCCCAGTGCTGACACTGTGAGGGTGCTTGTGTACCGTTTTGAAGCACGTAAAGTGTTCTTTTTTTTCCACTTCCATCCAGGGGGAAAACCTGGAATCTTACCCTACTTGGAGCTCCGTAGCCCTGGGTAGAAGGAGTGACTTTGCCCCCTTGGAGCCTTATGTCGAAAACAGCTGCCTGGAGGTTGCAAATGGGCCAGGGACATTGCAGGCCCAGTGCTGACACTGTGAGGGTGCTTGTGTACCGTTTTGAAGCACGTAAAGTGTTCTTTTTTTTCCACTTCCATCCAGGGGTAAAACCTGGAATCTTACCGTACTTGGAGCTCCGTAGCCCTGGGTAGAAGGAGTGACTTTGCCCCCTTGGAGCCTAATGTCGAAAACAGCTGCCTGGAGCTTGCAAATGGGCCAGGGACATTGCAGGCCCAGTGCTTGCACTGTGAGGGTGCTTGTGTGCGGTTTTAAAGCACGTAAAGTGTTCTTTTTTTTCCCACTTCCATCCAGGGGTAAAACCTGGAATCTTACCCTACTTGGAGCTCCGTAGCCCTGGGTAGAAGGAGTGACTTTGCCCCCTTGGAGCTGAAACACCCATAATGTGTAAAATAACAGCCTGGAAGGTTGCAAATGGGCCAGGGACATTGCAGGCTCACTGCTGGCACTGTGAGGGTGCTTGTGTACAGTTTAAAAGCACGTAAAGTGTTCTTTTTTGTCCACTTCCATCCAGGGGGAAAACCTGGAATCTTACCCTACTTGGAGCTCCGTAGCCCTGGGTAGAAGGAGTGACTTTGCCCCCTTGGAGCTGAAACACTCATAAGGTGTAAAATAGCAGCCTGGAAGGTTGCAAATGGGCCAGGGACATTGCAGGCCCAGTGCTGACACTGTGAGGGTGCTTGTGTACAGTTTAAAAGCACGTAAAGTGTTCTTTTTTTTCCACTTCCATCCAGGGGGAAAACCTGGAATCTTACCCTACTTGGAGCTCCGCAGCCCTGGGTAGAAGGAGTGACTTTGCCCCCTTGGAGCTGAAACACCCATAATGTGTAAAATAGCTGCCTGGAAGGTTGCAAATGGGCCCAGTGACATTGCAGGCCCAGTGCAGACACTGTGAGGGTGCTTGTGTACCGTTTTGAAGCACGTAAAGTGTTCTTTTTTTTCCACTTCCATCCAGGGGGAAAACCTGGAATCTTACCCTACTTGGAGCTCCGTAGCCCTGGGTAGAAGGAGTGACTTTGCCCCCTTGAAGCTGAAACACTCATAATGTGTAAAATAGCAGCCTGGAAGGTTGCAAATGGGCCAGGGACATTGCAGGCTCACTGCTGGCACTGTGAGGGTGCTTGTGTGCGGTTTTAAAGCACGTAAAGTGTTCTTTTTTTCCCCACTTCCATCCAGGGGGAAAACCTGGAATCTTACCATACTTGGAGCTCCGTAGCCCTGGGTAGAAGGAGTGACTTTGCCCCCTTGAAGCTGAAACACCCATAATGTGTAAAATAGCTGCCTGGAAGGTAGCAAATGGCCCAGGGACATTGCAGGCCCAGTGCTGACACTGTGAGGGTGCTTGTGTACAGTTTTGAAGCACGTAAAGTGTTCTTTTTTCTCCACTTCCATCCAGGGGGAAAACCTGGAATCTTACCCTACTTGGAGCTCCGTAGCCCTGGGTAGAAGGAGTGACTTTGCCCCCTTGGAGCCTAATGTCGAAAACAGCTGCCTGGAGGTTGCAAATGGGCCAGGGACATTGCAGGCCCAGTGCTGACACTGTGAGGGTGCTTGTGTACCGTTTTGAATCATGTAAAGTGTTCTTTTATTTTTCACTTCCATCCCGGGGTTAAACCTGGAATCTTACCCTACTTGGAGCTCCGTAGCCCTGGGTAGAAGGAGTGACTTTGCCCCCTTGGAGCTGAAACACTCATAATGTGTAAAATAGCTGCCTGGAAGGTTACAAATGGGCCCAGGGACACTGCAGGCCCATTGCTGACACTGTGAGGGTGCTTGTGTACCTCTTTGAAGCACGTAAAGTGTTCTTTTTTTCCCACTTCCATCCAGGGGGAAAACCTGGAATCTTACCCGACTTGGAGCTCCGTAGCCCTGGGTAGAAGGAGTGACTTTGCCCCCTTGGAGCTGAAACACCCATAATGTGTAAAATAGCTGCCTGGAAGGTTGCAAATGGGCCAGGGACATTGCAGGCCCAGTGCTGACACTGTGAGGGTGCTTGTGTGCGGTTTTAAAGCACGTAAAGTGTTCTTTTTTTTCCACTTCCATCCAGGGGTAAAACCTGGAATCTTACCCTACTTGGAGCTCCGCAGCCCTGGGTAGAAGGAGTGACTTTGCCCCCTTGGAGCTGAAACACCCATAATGTGTAAAATAGCTGCCTGGAAGGTTGCAAATGGGCCAGGGACATTGCAGGCCCAGTGCTGACACTGTGAGGGTGCTTGTGTGCGGTTTTAAAGCACGTAAAGTGTTCTTTTTCCCCCACTTCCATCCAGGGGGGAAACCTGGAATCTTACCCTACTTGGAGCTCCGCAGCCCTGGGTAGAAGGAGTGACTTTGCCCCCTTGGAGCTGAAACACTCCTAATGTGTAAAATAGCTGCCTGGAAGGTTGCAAATGGCCCAGGGACATTGCAGGCCCAGTGCTGACACTGTGAGGGTGCTTGTGTACCGTTTTGAAGCACGTAAAGTGTTCTTTTTTTTCCACTTCCATCCAGGGGGAAAACCTGGAATCTTACCCTACTTGGAGCTCCGTAGCCCTGGGTAGAAGGAGTGACTTTGCCCCCTTGGAGCCTAATGTCGAAAACAGCTGCCTGGAGGTTGCAAATGGGCCAGGGACATTGCAGGCCCAGTGCTGGCACTGTGAGGGTGCTTGTCTGCGGTTTTAAAGCACGTAAAGTGTTCTTTTTTTTCCACTTCCATCCAGGGGGAAAACCGGGAATCTTACCCTACTTGGAGCTCCGTAGCCCTGGGTAGAAGGAGTGACTTTGCCCCCTTGGAGCTGAAACACCCATAATGTGTAAAATAGCTGCCTGGAAGGTTGCAAATGGCCCAGGGACATTGCAGGCCCAGTGCTGACACTGTGAGGGTGCTTGTGTACCGTTTTGAACCACGAAAAATGATCTTTTTTTCCACTTCCATCAAGGGGGAAAACCTGGAATCTTACCCTACTTGGAGCTCCGTAGCCCTGGGTAGAAGGAGTGACTTTGCCCCCTTGGAGCCTAATGTCGAAAACAGCTGCCTGGAGGTTGCAAATGGGCCAGGGACATTGCAGGCCCAGTGCTTGCACTGTGAGGGTGCTTGTGTGCGGTTTTAAAGCACGTAAAGTGTTCTTTTTTTTTCCCCACTTCCATCCAGGGGGGAAACCTGGAATCTTACCCTACTTGGAGCTCCGTAGCCCTGGGTAGAAGGAGTGACTTTGCCCCCTTTGGAGCTGAAACACTCATAATGTGTAAAATAGCAGCCTGGAAGGTTGCAAATGGGCCAGGGACATTGCAGGCTCAGTGCTGGCACTGTGAGGGTGCTTGTGTGCGGGTTTAAAGCACGTAAAGTGTTCTTTTTTTTCCCACTTCCATCCAGGGGGAAAACCTGGAATCTTACCCTACTTGGAGCTCCGTAGCCCTGGGTAGAAGGAGTGACTTTGCCCCCTTGGAGCTGAAACACTCATAAGGTGTAAAATAGCAGCCTGGAAGGTTGCAAATGGGCCAGGGACATTGCAGGCCCAGTGCTGACACTGTGAGGGTGCTTGTGTACAGTTTAAAAGCACGTAAAGTGTTATTTTTTTTCCACTTCCATCCAGGGGGAAAACCTGGAATCTTACCCTACTTGGAGCTCCGTAGCCCTGGGTAGAAGGAGTGACTTTGCCCCCTTGGAGCCTAATGTCGAAAACAGCTGCCTGGAGGTTGCAAATGGGCCAGGGACATTGCAGGCCCAGTGCTGACACTGTGAGGGTGCTTGTGTACAGTTTTGAAGCACGTAAAGTGTTCTTTTTTTCCCACTTCCATCCAGGGGGAAAACCTGGAATCTTACCCGACTTGGAGCTCCGTAGCCCTGGGTAGAAGGAGTGACTTTACCCCCGTGGAGCCGAAACACCCATAATGTGTAAAATAGCTGCCTGGAAGGTTGCAAATGGGCCAGGGACATTGCAGGCCCAGTGCTGACACTGTGAGGGTGCTTGTGTGCGGTTTTAAAGCACGTAAAGTGTTCTTTTTTTTCCCCACTTCAATCCAGGGGGAAAACCTGGAATCTTACCCTACTTGGAGCTCCGCAGCCCTGGGTAGAAGGAGTGACTTTGCCCCCTTGGAGCTGAAACACTCATAATGTGTAAAATAGCTGCCTGGAAGGTTACAAATGGGCCCAGGGACACTGCAGGCCCAGTGCTGACACTGTGAGGGTGTTTGTGTACCTCTTTGAAGCACGTAAAGTGTTCTTTTTTTTCCACTTCCATCCAGGGGTAAAACCTGGAATCTTACCCTACTTGGAGCTCCGTAGCCCTGGGTAGAAGGAGTGACTTTGCCCCCTTGGAGCCTAATGTCGAAAACAGCTGCCTGGAGGTTGCAAATGGGCCAGGGACATTGCAGGCCCAGTGCTGACACTGTGAGTGTGCTTGTCTGCGGTTTTAAAGCACGTAAAGTGTTCTTTTTTTTCCACTTCCATCCAGGGGGAAAACCGGGAATCTTACCCTACTTGGAGCTCCGTAGCCCTGGGTAGAAGGAGTGACTTTGCCCCCTTGGAGCTGAAACACCCATAATGTGTAAAATAGCTGCCTGGAAGGTTGCAAATGGCCCAGGGACATTGCAGGCCCAGTGCTGACACTGTGAGGGTGCTTGTGTACCGTTTTGAACCACGAAAAATGATCTTTTTTTCCACTTCCATCAAGGGGGGAAACCTGGAATCTTACCCTACTTGGAGCTCCGTAGCCCTGGGTAGAAGGAGTGACTTTGCCCCCTTGGAGCTGAAACACCCATAATGTGTAAAATAGCTGCCTGGAAGGTTGCAAATGGCCCAGGGACATTGCAGGCCCAGTGCTGACACTGTGAGGGTGCTTGTGTACCGTTTTGAAGCACGAAAAATGATCTTTTTTTCCACTTCCATCAAGGGGGGAAACCTGGAATCTTACCCTACTTGGAGCTCCGTAGCCCTGGGTAGAAGGAGTGACTTTGCCCCCTTGGAGCCTAATGTCGAAAACAGCTGCCTGGAGGTTGCAAATGGGCCAGGGACATTGCAGGCCCAGTGCTTGCACTGTGAGGGTGCTTGTGAGCGGTTTTAAAGCACGTAAAGTGTTCTTTTTTTTTCCCCACTTCCATCCAGGGGGGAAACCTGGAATCTTACCCTACTTGGAGCTCCGTAGCCCTGGGTAGAAGGAGTGACTTTGCCCCCTTGGAGCTGAAACACTCATAATGTGTAAAATAGCAGCCTGGAAGGTTGCAAATGGGCCAGGGACATTGCAGGCCCAGTGCTGACACTGTGAGGGTGCTTGTGTACCGTTTTGAATCATGTAAAGTGTTCTTTTATTTTTCACTTCCATCCCGGGGTTAAACCTGGAATCTTACCCTACTTGGAGCTCCGTAGCCCTGGGTAGAAGGAGTGACTTTGCCCCCTTGGAGCTGAAACACTCATAATGTGTAAAATAGCTGCCTGGAAGGTTACAAATGGGCCCAGGGACACTGCAGGCCCAGTGCTGACACTGTGAGGGTGCTTGTGTACCTCTTTGAAGCACGTAAAGTGTTCTTTTTTTCCCACTTCCATCCAGGGGGAGAACCTGGAATCTTACCCGACTTGGAGCTCCGTAGCCCTGGGTAGAAGGAGTGACTTTACCCCCGTGGAGCTGAAACACCCATAATGTGTAAAATAGCTGCCTGGAAGGTTGCAAATGGGCCAGGGACATTGCAGGCCCAGTGCTGACACTGTGAGGGTGCTTGTGTGCGGTTTTAAAGCACGTAAAGTGTTCTTTTTTCTCCACTTCCATCCAGGGGGAAAACCTGGAATCTTACCCTACTTGGAGCTCCGTAGCCCTGGGTAGAAGGAGTGACTTTGCCCCCTTGGAGCCTAATGTCGAAAACAGCTGCCTGGAGGTTGCAAATGGGCCAGGGACATTGCAGGCCCAGTGCTGACACTGTGAGGGTGCTTGTGTACCGTTTTGAATCATGTAAAGTGTTCTTTTATTTTTCACTTCCATCCCGGGGTTAAACCTGGAATCTTACCCTACTTGGAGCTCCGTAGCCCTGGGTAGAAGGAGTGACTTTGCCCCCTTGGAGCTGAAACACTCATAATGTGTAAAATAGCTGCCTGGAAGGTTACAAATGGGCCCAGGGACACTGCAGGCCCAGTGCTGACACTGTGAGGGTGCTTGTGTACCTCTTTGAAGCACGTAAAGTGTTCTTTTTTTCCCACTTCCATCCAGGGGGAAAACCTGGAATCTTACCCGACTTGGAGCTCCGTAGCCCTGGGTAGAAGGAGTGACTTTACCCCCGTGGAGCCGAAACACCCATAATGTGTAAAATAGCTGCCTGGAAGGTTGCAAATGGGCCAGGGACATTGCAGGCCCAGTGCTGACACTGTGAGGGTGCTTGTGTGCGGTTTTAAAGCACGTAAAGTGTTCTTTTTTTTCCCACTTCCATCCAGGGGGAAAACCTGGAATCTTACCCTACTTGGAGCTCCGCAGCCCTGGGTAGAAGGAGTGACTTTGCCCCTTTGGAGCTGAAACACTCATAATGTGTAAAATAGCTGCCTGGAAGGTTGCAAATGGGCCAGGGACATTGCAGGCCCAGTGCTGACACTGTGAGGGTGCTTGTGTGCGGTTTTGAAGCACGTAAAGTGTTCTTTTTTTTCCACTTCCATCCAGGGGGAAAACCTGGAATCTTACCCTACTTGGAGCTCCGTAGCCCTGGGTAGAAGGAGTGACTTTGCCCCCTTGGAGCCTAATGTCGAAAACAGCTGCCTGGAGGTTGCAAATGGGCCAGGTACATTGCAGGCCCAGTGCTGGCACTGTGAGGGTGCTTGTGTGCGGTTTTAAAGCACGTAAAGTGTTCTTTTTTTTCCCCACTTCAATCCAGGGGGAAAACCTGGAATCTTACCCTACTTGGAGCTCCGCAGCCCTGGGTAGAAGGAGTGACTTTGCCCCCTTGGAGCTGAAACACTCATAATGTGTAAAATAGCTGCCTGGAAGGTTACAAATGGGCCCAGGGACACTGCAGGCCCAGTGCTGACACTGTGAGGGTGTTTGTGTACCTCTTTGAAGCACGTAAAGTGTTTTTTTTTTTCCACTTCCATCCAGGGGGAAAACCTGGAATCTTACCCGACTTGGAGCTCCGTAGCCCTGGGTAGAAGGAGTGACTTTGCCCCCTTGGAGCTGAAACACCCATAATGTGTAAAATAGCTGCCTGGAAGGTTGCAAATGGGCCAGGGACATTGCAGGCCCAGTGCTGACACTGTGAGGGTGCTTGTGTGCGGTTTTAAAGCACGTAAAGTGTTCTTTTTTTTCCACTTCCATCCAGGGGTAAAACCTGGAATCTTACCCTACTTGGAGCTCCGCAGCCCTGGGTAGAAGGAGTGACTTTGCCCCCTTGGAGCTGAAACACCCATAATGTGTAAAATAGCTGCCTGGAAGGTTGCAAATGGGCCAGGGACATTGCAGGCCCAGTGCTGACACTGTGAGGGTGCTTGTGTGCGGTTTTAAAGCACGTAAAGTGTTCTTTTTCCCCCACTTCCATCCAGGGGGGAAACCTGGAATCTTACCCTACTTGGAGCTCCGCAGCCCTGGGTAGAAGGAGTGACTTTGCCCCCTTGGAGCCTAATGTCGAAAACAGCTGCCTGGAGGTTGCAAATGGGCCAGGGACATTGCAGGCCCAGTGCTGACGCTGTGAGGGTGCTTGTGTACCGTTTTGAAGCACGTAAAGTGTTCTTTTTTTTCCACTTCCATCCAGGGGGAAAACCTGGAATCTTACCCTACTTGGAGCTCCGTAGCCCTGGGTAGAAGGAGTGACTTTGCCCCCTTGGAGCTGAAACACTCATAATGTGTAAAATAGCAGCCTGGAAGGTTGCAAATGGGCCAGGGACATTGCAGGCTCACTGCTGGCACTGTGAGGGTGCTTGTGTACAGTTTAAAAGCACGTAAAGTGTTCTTTTTTGTCCACTTCCATCCAGGGGGAAAACCTGGAATCTTACCCTACTTGGAGCTCCGTAGCCCTGGGTAGAAGGAGTGACTTTGCCCCCTTGGAGCTGAAACACTCATAATGTGTAAAATAGCAGCCTGGAAGGTTGCAAATGGGCCAGGGACATTGCAGGCTCACTGCTGGCACTGTGAGGGTGCTTGTGTACAGTTTAAAAGCACGTAAAGTGTTCTTTTTTCTCCACTTCCATCCAGGGGGAAAACCTGGAACCTTACCCTACTTGGAGCTCCGTAGCCCTGGGTAGAAGGAGTGACTTTGCCCCCTTGGAGCCTAATGTCGAAAACAGCTGCCTGGAGGTTGCAAATGGGCCAGGGACATTGCAGGCCCAGTGCTTGCACTGTGAGGGTGCTTATGTGCGGTTTTAAAGCACGTAAAGTGTTCTTTTTTTTTCCCCACTTCCATCCAGGGGGAAAACCTGGAATCTTACCCTACTTGGAGCTTCGTAGCCCTGGGTAGAAGGAGTGACTTTTCCCCCTTGGAGCCTAATGTCGAAAACAGCTGCCTGGAGCTTGCAAATGGGCCAGGGACATTGCAGGCCCAGTGCTGACACTGTGAGGGTGCTTGTGTACCGTTTTGAAGCACGTAAAGTGTTCTTTTTTTTCCACTTCCATCCAGGGGGAAAACCTGGAATCTTACCCTACTTGGAGCTCCGTAGCCCTGGGTAGAAGGAGTGACTTTGCCCCCTTGGAGCCTTATGTCGAAAACAGCTGCCTGGAGGTTGCAAATGGGCCAGGGACATTGCAGGCCCAGTGCTGACACTGTGAGGGTGCTTGTGTACCGTTTTGAAGCACGTAAAGTGTTCTTTTTTTTCCACTTCCATCCAGGGGTAAAACCTGGAATCTTACCGTACTTGGAGCTCCGTAGCCCTGGGTAGAAGGAGTGACTTTGCCCCCTTGGAGCCTAATGTCGAAAACAGCTGCCTGGAGCTTGCAAATGGGCCAGGGACATTGCAGGCCCAGTGCTTGCACTGTGAGGGTGCTTGTGTGCGGTTTTAAAGCACGTAAAGTGTTCTTTTTTTTCCCACTTCCATCCAGGGGTAAAACCTGGAATCTTACCCTACTTGGAGCTCCGTAGCCCTGGGTAGAAGGAGTGACTTTGCCCCCTTGGAGCTGAAACACCCATAATGTGTAAAATAACAGCCTGGAAGGTTGCAAATGGGCCAGGGACATTGCAGGCTCACTGCTGGCACTGTGAGGGTGCTTGTGTACAGTTTAAAAGCACGTAAAGTGTTCTTTTTTGTCCACTTCCATCCAGGGGGAAAACCTGGAATCTTACCCTACTTGGAGCTCCGTAGCCCTGGGTAGAAGGAGTGACTTTGCCCCCTTGGAGCTGAAACACTCATAAGGTGTAAAATAGCAGCCTGGAAGGTTGCAAATGGGCCAGGGACATTGCAGGCCCAGTGCTGACACTGTGAGGGTGCTTGTGTACAGTTTAAAAGCACGTAAAGTGTTCTTTTTTTTCCACTTCCATCCAGGGGGAAAACCTGGAATCTTACCCTACTTGGAGCTCCGCAGCCCTGGGTAGAAGGAGTGACTTTGCCCCCTTGGAGCTGAAACACCCATAATGTGTAAAATAGCTGCCTGGAAGGTTGCAAATGGGCCCAGTGACATTGCAGGCCCAGTGCAGACACTGTGAGGGTGCTTGTGTACCGTTTTGAAGCACGTAAAGTGTTCTTTTTTTTCCACTTCCATCCAGGGGGAAAACCTGGAATCTTACCCTACTTGGAGCTCCGTAGCCCTGGGTAGAAGGAGTGACTTTGCCCCCTTGAAGCTGAAACACTCATAATGTGTAAAATAGCAGCCTGGAAGGTTGCAAATGGGCCAGGGACATTGCAGGCTCACTGCTGGCACTGTGAGGGTGCTTGTGTGCGGTTTTAAAGCACGTAAAGTGTTCTTTTTTTCCCCACTTCCATCCAGGGGGAAAACCTGGAATCTTACCATACTTGGAGCTCCGTAGCCCTGGGTAGAAGGAGTGACTTTGCCCCCTTGAAGCTGAAACACCCATAATGTGTAAAATAGCTGCCTGGAAGGTAGCAAATGGCCCAGGGACATTGCAGGCCCAGTGCTGACACTGTGAGGGTGCTTGTGTACAGTTTTGAAGCACGTAAAGTGTTCTTTTTTCTCCACTTCCATCCAGGGGGAAAACCTGGAATCTTACCCTACTTGGAGCTCCGTAGCCCTGGGTAGAAGGAGTGACTTTGCCCCCTTGGAGCCTAATGTCGAAAACAGCTGCCTGGAGGTTGCAAATGGGCCAGGGACATTGCAGGCCCAGTGCTGACACTGTGAGGGTGCTTGTGTACCGTTTTGAATCATGTAAAGTGTTCTTTTATTTTTCACTTCCATCCCGGGGTTAAACCTGGAATCTTACCCTACTTGGAGCTCCGTAGCCCTGGGTAGAAGGAGTGACTTTGCCCCCTTGGAGCTGAAACACTCATAATGTGTAAAATAGCTGCCTGGAAGGTTACAAATGGGCCCAGGGACACTGCAGGCCCATTGCTGACACTGTGAGGGTGCTTGTGTACCTCTTTGAAGCACGTAAAGTGTTCTTTTTTTCCCACTTCCATCCAGGGGGAAAACCTGGAATCTTACCCGACTTGGAGCTCCGTAGCCCTGGGTAGAAGGAGTGACTTTGCCCCCTTGGAGCTGAAACACCCATAATGTGTAAAATAGCTGCCTGGAAGGTTGCAAATGGGCCAGGGACATTGCAGGCCCAGTGCTGACACTGTGAGGGTGCTTGTGTGCGGTTTTAAAGCACGTAAAGTGTTCTTTTTTTTCCACTTCCATCCAGGGGTAAAACCTGGAATCTTACCCTACTTGGAGCTCCGCAGCCCTGGGTAGAAGGAGTGACTTTGCCCCCTTGGAGCTGAAACACCCATAATGTGTAAAATAGCTGCCTGGAAGGTTGCAAATGGGCCAGGGACATTGCAGGCCCAGTGCTGACACTGTGAGGGTGCTTGTGTGCGGTTTTAAAGCACGTAAAGTGTTCTTTTTCCCCCACTTCCATCCAGGGGGGAAACCTGGAATCTTACCCTACTTGGAGCTCCGCAGCCCTGGGTAGAAGGAGTGACTTTGCCCCCTTGGAGCTGAAACACTCCTAATGTGTAAAATAGCTGCCTGGAAGGTTGCAAATGGCCCAGGGACATTGCAGGCCCAGTGCTGACACTGTGAGGGTGCTTGTGTACCGTTTTGAAGCACGTAAAGTGTTCTTTTTTTTCCACTTCCATCCAGGGGGAAAACCTGGAATCTTACCCTACTTGGAGCTCCGTAGCCCTGGGTAGAAGGAGTGACTTTGCCCCCTTGGAGCCTAATGTCGAAAACAGCTGCCTGGAGGTTGCAAATGGGCCAGGGACATTGCAGGCCCAGTGCTGGCACTGTGAGGGTGCTTGTCTGCGGTTTTAAAGCACGTAAAGTGTTCTTTTTTTTCCACTTCCATCCAGGGGGAAAACCGGGAATCTTACCCTACTTGGAGCTCCGTAGCCCTGGGTAGAAGGAGTGACTTTGCCCCCTTGGAGCTGAAACACCCATAATGTGTAAAATAGCTGCCTGGAAGGTTGCAAATGGCCCAGGGACATTGCAGGCCCAGTGCTGACACTGTGAGGGTGCTTGTGTACCGTTTTGAACCACGAAAAATGATCTTTTTTTCCACTTCCATCAAGGGGGGAAACCTGGAATCTTACCCTACTTGGAGCTCCGTAGCCCTGGGTAGAAGGAGTGACTTTGCCCCCTTGGAGCCTAATGTCGAAAACAGCTGCCTGGAGGTTGCAAATGGGCCAGGGACATTGCAGGCCCAGTGCTTGCACTGTGAGGGTGCTTGTGAGCGGTTTTAAAGCACGTAAAGTGTTCTTTTTTTTTCCCCACTTCCATCCAGGGGGGAAACCTGGAATCTTACCCTACTTGGAGCTCCGTAGCCCTGGGTAGAAGGAGTGACTTTGCCCCCTTGGAGCTGAAACACTCATAATGTGTAAAATAGCAGCCTGGAAGGTTGCAAATGGGCCAGGGACATTGCAGGCCCAGTGCTGACACTGTGAGGGTGCTTGTGTACCGTTTTGAAGCACGTAAAGTGTTCTTTTTTTTCCACTTCCATCCAGGGGGAAAACCTGGAATCTTACCCTACTTGGAGCTCCGTAGCCCTGGGTAGAAGGAGTGACTTTGCCCCCTTGAAGCTGAAACACTCATAATGTGTAAAATAGCAGCCTGGAAGGTTGCAAATGGGCCAGGGACATTGCAGGCTCACTGCTGGCACTGTGAGGGTGCTTGTGTGCGGTTTTAAAGCACGTAAAGTGTTCTTTTTTTCCCCACTTCCATCCAGGGGGAAAACCTGGAATCTTACCATACTTGGAGCTCCGTAGCCCTGGGTAGAAGGAGTGACTTTGCCCCCTTGAAGCTGAAACACCCATAATGTGTAAAATAGCTGCCTGGAAGGTAGCAAATGGCCCAGGGACATTGCAGGCCCAGTGCTGACACTGTGAGGGTGCTTGTGTACAGTTTTGAAGCACGTAAAGTGTTTTTTTTTTTCCACTTCCATCCAGGGGGAAAACCTGGAATCTTACCCTACTTGGAGCTCCGCAGCCCTGGGTAGAAGGAGTGACTTTGCCCCCTTGGAGCTGAAAAAGGAAACATGTACACAAATTCTCGACTATTAAGCCCCCACATGGTGGGGGCTTAGAGACCTGGGTAGGGAACAAAAAGTCGAGTTATCCCGGCCGGCTGGCAGTCCGGCCATCTGGTCGGCCACGTGTGCAACCAGATGGCTCAGCGTGATGTCCGACCAGATGGCCGGACAGCCAGCCAGCCGGGCTAACTCGACCCTTTGTTCCCCAGTGGCCTGTAAGCCCCCACCCTGTGGGGGCTTAATAGTCGAAAATACGGGAAGGTGTAAAGAAATTGGGTATGGGCCTGGAGAGCAGCCCAACCCGGCAGGGAATATGTAATAAAATGGTGTCGTATACACACAGCTCTGTTATGATCCAGTGGGCGGCCCTCAGAAGGGCCTTTAGGTTGTTTTTTTGTGCGTTCTCGGCGAGTGGTGTTTAACCGCCAAATCCGTAGAGAGTACGTCCCTGGCGCTTCAGGGCGTACACCACATCCATGGCGGTGACGGTCTTTCTCTTGGCGTGCTCGGTATAGGTGACGGCGTCCCGGATGACGTTCTCCAGGAAAACCTTCAGCACACCGCGGGTCTCCTCGTAGATGAGGCCGGAGATGCGCTTGACACCGCCGCGGCGAGCCAGGCGGCGAATGGCGGGCTTGGTGATGCCCTGGATGTTGTCGCGGAGCACCTTCCTGTGCCTCTTGGCACCGCCTTTGCCGAGCCCCTTTCCTCCTTTGCCGCGTCCAGACATGCTCTCTTCTCGGTCGAAGCAGAAATACGAGCAGCAGCCCGAGAACGGCTGCTTATATGGAGCCGCTGCGGACCGGCGAGGGAGCCTCTGACGTGTGAGACCGAGAGGCGGGAGAGCCGCTGCCCGGCCCGCCCTCTGCAGAGAGCGGGCCCCGAGCGGCCGCTGCCGTTTGAAAAAGCGCGGGCTCCCAGCGCCCCTTTGTCCTGGGCTCGCCTGCGGGCGGGCGGGCTCCGCAGCTTCTGCTCTTCCCTCTTCACACGCCACCGGCGTTCAGGCCACGCAAACGGAACGGTGCAAAGCACCCCAGCCCCTCGCTGGTTGTTCCGGCCTGAAGCAACCCTAACCCTGGGTCCCCCTCCGACCGCTCTCAAATGTCTCAATGGGGCCAGCGCACCGAAGCCCTCCCCGGCGCCACCGCGCTGCGTGCGTGCAGCCACAACATGCACACGTTCACACCCCGCGCCCGGTAGCGGCGTGCCCGCAAACTGAAAAATATATATGTATAAACATAAATAAAAAGTAGGGACCGCAAGGTAGCCTTAGCGGCTGTGTTAACATTATTAACGTGCATCGCCGGAGGGTCGGACACGCCGCCCGGTGAGGCGAAGGTGCGAGCGCTGAATTTAAAGAAGCCGGCAAAAGTGAGACTTAGAAGGGATAAGCTCTTTGATGGAATCTGTGTGCGGCCCTGAAAAGAGCCCTTGTGTTTATAATGTATTTATACGGTGGTTCGTGAGGGAGGCTGCGGCGCTTCACTTGCTTGCTTTGCCCCCAGCCTTGTGGCTCTCGGTTTTCTTGGGCAGCAGCACGGCCTGGATGTTTGGCAGGACGCCTCCCTGGGCGATGGTGACTCTGCCCAGCAGCTTGTTGAGCTCCTCGTCGTTGCGGATGGCGAGCTGGAGGTGCCTGGGGATGATGCGGGTCTTCTTGTTGTCCCGGGCCGCGTTGCCGGCCAGCTCGAGGATCTCGGCCGTCAGGTACTCCAGGACTGCAGCCAGATAGACGGGGGCACCGGCGCCGACCCGCTCGGCGTAGCTTCCCTTTCGGAGCAGCCTGTGCACACGGCCCACAGGGAACTGCAGTCCGGCTCTGGAAGAGCGTGTCTTGGCCTTAGCGCGGGCCTTGCCTCCTTGCTTTCCGCGTCCAGACATGGCGAGCAGCTGCTGTAGGTTCTCGGGCTAAGAAGACAGAGAGACTATCCCTGCGTGCTCCGGACCCCGGTCATATAAAGACTCCGGGTCGTCTCTGATTGGTTGCCCGCTAAGCTCTGAGGCCCACATTGGAGGAAGGAATAACCTACTCCACCAATCAGAATTACAGAAGTGAAAGGCGCGTATTAAGATGAGGACGGAGGGGGTGCCGGTTGTGCCTACCAATGGGAACGGAGAATAGAACAAGCAGCTGCTTTACACGCCCAGCCTATAAGTACAGCAGCCCGGGCGCCGCTTCGGCATTTCTCCTGATTCCACAGCGAGCGCCTGCCCAGTGTCGATCATGCCTGAACCAGCCAAGTCCGCGCCGGCTCCCAAGAAGGGCTCCAAGAAAGCGCTGTCCAAGCCGCCCAAGAAGGACGGCAAGAAGCGCAAGAGGACCAGGAAGGAGAGCTACGCTATCTACATTTACAAAGTGATGAAGCAGGTGCACCCCGACACCGGCATCTCCTCCAAGGCCATGGGCATCATGAACTCCTTCGTCAACGACATCTTTGAGCGCATCGCCGGGGAGGCTTCCCGCCTGGCTCACTACAACCAGCGGCGCACCATCACCTCCCGGGAGATCCAGACCGCCGTGCGCCTGCTGCTCCCCGGAGAGCTGGCCAAGCACGCCGTGTCCGAGGGCACCAAGGCCGTCACCAAGTACACTAGCGCCAAGTAAGGCTTCGAGGCACATCTCCAATTAACACAAGGGCTCTTTTAAGGGCCAACACTTTTTCCTCTAAGAGCTGCTGTGCGGATATTATCGGTGAAGAGGTACCCTTAGCGTGTCTTATGAATGAAGCGTAGTGTGGTGCGCATTAGGTCCCGCTCTGACGGGGCCTGCAGCAGAGCGAGGGACGGTAGAGCAGAGCGCCCTTCCTAATAAAACGTCTATGTGAACAGGCTTTGTTGGCGATAAAGTGTCACTAAGCGCTGTAATGTAATAGCGTTTGACCCGCACGGACGGTCCCGCTATTGCTTTCCACGTTAGGGGAGAAGTGTGTACAGTTTGCACGGGGCACGTTCCGTTCGTACTTTAAAACCAAGGGAGACGAGAGCGGCTACAAGTCGCCCCCGAGCGGGCGCTCCCTCTGCTGAAGCCGGACAAGATTACCGGGGGTTTAAAAGTAGCACAGACACCACACAGCCCTGGCTTGCGAGGTGCCGGTCGCTGCACAACCCGTCTGCCAAACAAAGCACTTTATTATATGAAAAGGAGGCGCTCTGCTTTCCGAGTGCCGGTATGAGTTAATGAGTACCGGTGCCTACCAACACCTTCCTTTCGCCCCCGCCTCCCCCCGTGTACAACACACGGATATGAACAGCTCCTACGTGACAAGGTGGTGGCTCTTAGAAGAGCCCTTGTGGTATATGTGGTGTCGGTTAGGGTCGGTCCTTAGGCCCTCTCGCCGCGGATACGACGGGCCAGCTGAATGTCCTTGGGCATGATGGTGACCCTCTTGGCGTGGATGGCGCACAAGTTGGTGTCCTCAAAGAGCCCGACCAGGTAGGCCTCGCTGGCCTCCTGCAGGGCCATGACGGCCGAGCTCTGGAAGCGCAGGTCGGTCTTGAAGTCCTGCGCGATCTCCCGCACCAGGCGCTGGAAGGGCAGCTTGCGGATGAGCAGCTCGGTGGACTTCTGGTAGCGGCGGATCTCGCGGAGAGCCACGGTCCCGGGCCTGTAGCGGTGAGGCTTCTTGACTCCTCCGGTGGCAGGCGCGCTCTTGCGGGCAGCCTTGGTGGCCAGCTGCTTGCGAGGCGCCTTCCCTCCGGTGGACTTGCGGGCGGTCTGCTTGGTGCGGGCCATGGCGAAGACGGAGCTTTCTCTGCGCGGCGTGCGAGAAGGAATGGGGCCTGCCTCGCACAGAGGCCTATTTATGCCCTGGGAGACGGAGGGCTGCTCTGATTGGTTGAAACTACGGGCCCAAGTTTGGAAATAGCAAGGATTGGTTACTCACTGAAGAGGCGGCTCGTGGCTGGCTATAGCCAATGAAATGTGGTCAAAATGGAAAGCAGCCCCCCGATTGGTTGATGTACCCCGAGCCGAAAAAGCCCGCGTTTTGGGCAGGTCTTCTCCCCCTTGCCCCCCCGGCTAGCTGCCGCCCCACCAGTCACCCCCTCCCCGTCTCGGTCACCTGCGGGGGACAAGCCCACGGTGTTATAGCCCCTTTGGTTACCCTGGCACACGCCGTTACCTCCTACGGATTTAAGGCGCACACTCGTCTGCTTCAAGCAGACACTATTCCCAGTCCGCCTCGGACATAGTGTTTGCGGCGAAACACACACGTAATCACCCGAATGTGTCATCCACCGAGGTCTGATACCTCCCACACGTATAGTTAGCCTTAAAACTATCAAGGAGTTATAATAACCTCCGTGCGAGCATCCGCCCAAGATCACACGCGGCGCTCGAGCGCTGTAGAGGCGCGCCGGGATTTCACGGTGCCGTTTATGGCTGGGGAGCGGGGCACGGCGTGCGCGGGGCTGGGGGGGTGAACAGGCTCTCTTCTAGACCGGGTGGGTGGCTCTTAAAAGAGCCCTTGTGTTCGCAGTGTCTGGCAGGAGCCCTTACTTCTTCTTGGGCGCTGCCTTTTTGGGCTTGGCTGCTTTGGGTTTGGCCGCCTTGGGTTTCACCACCTTGGCGGGGCTTTTCTTGGCTGCCTTGGGCTTGGCCGCCTTTGCTTTCGCGGGACTCTTGGCAGCCTTCTTGGCCGGGGCAGCTTTGGCCTTCTTGGGGCTCTTGGCCGCCGCCGGCTTCTTGGCCTTCTTCGGGCTCTTCTTCACCCCCGCGGGGGCCTTCTTGGGCTTCTTGGCGGCCGGGGCGGCTTTCTTGGCCGCTGGTTTCTTGGCCGCTGGTTTCTTGGCCGCCTTCTTGCCCTCCAGCTGCTTCTTGTTCACCTTGAAGGAGCCGGAGGCGCCGGTGCCCTTCAGCTGGGCCAGGGCGCCCTTGCTGACCAGGCCCTTGAGGGCGGCCTTGACGCGGCTCTTGTTCTTGTCCACATCGTAGCCGTCGGCGCTCAGCACCTTCTTCAGCGCCGCCAGGGAGACCCCCTTCCTCTCGGCAGAGGCGGTGACCGCCTTCAGGATGAGCTCGGCGACGCTGGGTCCCGCGGGCTTCTTGGCCTTAGAAGGCCCCGCCGCCTTCTTCGCCTTCTTCTTGGGGGCTACTTCCGCGGGAGGGGCCGCGGCAGCTGGAGCGGTTTCAGCCATGGTACAGAGAGTCGAGGCGCTAGCACAGATGAGAAATGTCCCTCCCGCCGGAGCTCCGTGCATATATAGGGAGGAGCCACCTCCTGATTGGTCCCCAGGAGGGGAGGCTGTTCGCGGCACACTCGGCTCTCTGCTCCGAGCTGGCTTTTGTGTTTCCTCTCATCAGATTATCTATGTTTTAAAACAGTAAAAGTTAGAACTGGGCTTTCATTTATACATCAAAAGAAGCCCAACTTCATCCCTTTCCTGTGCGTGCACTCCTCTCGTTTCAACGCGCTGCCACCGGCTTTTAGTCAGCTGGTAGACTCCACACTCCTCCGATGGCTGATGCCTTTGTGTCAGAAAACTTTGTCCCCGAGCCCATTTTCACCTACACAGTCTTAACGTTTGTGGTCAGAAAAGATAGCATATCAATCGGAGCGTGCTTCTGTACCGAATGACTCGTGGGGCACCACAATGGGGTTCTTGGCACCCGTGAAACAACGTTTTATAAACTGCAGAAATAACACAAGCCTTCGTGTGCCCAGCGAGAGGGGAAACAGGAGCCAGGAGGATAGAAACGGGCCAAACTCACTGAATGCACACCGCTGATACTGTGAAGGTGCCTGCCTACCTTATTTAACCATGTAAACTATTATTTTGTTCACCTGCATACAAGGGAGAAAACCTGGAATCTTACCCGACTTGGAGCTCAGTAGCCCTGGGTAGAAGGAGTGACTTTGCCCCCTTGGAGCTGAAACACTCATAATGTGTAAAATAGCTGCCTGGAAGGTTGCAAATGGGACAGGGACATTGCAGGCCCAGTGCTGACACTGTGAGGGTGCTTGTGTACCATTTTGAAGCACGTAAAGTGTTCTTTTTTTTCCACTTCCATCCAGGGGGAAAACCTGGAATCTTACCCTACTTGGAGCTCCGTAGCCCTGGGTAGAAGGAGTGACTTTGCCCCCTTGGAGCCTAATGTCGAAAACAGCTGTCTGGAGGTTGCAAATGGGCCAGGGACATTGCAGGCCCAGTGCTGACGCTGTGAGGGTGCTTGTGTACCGTTTTGAAGCACGTAAAGTGTTCTTTTTTCTCCACTTCCATCCAGGGGGAAAACCTGGAATCTTACCCTACTTGGAGCTCCGTAGCCCTGGGTAGAAGGAGTGACTTTGCCCCCTTGGAGCTGAAACACTCATAATGTGTAAAATAGCAGCCTGGAAGGTTGCAAATGGGCAAGGGACATTGCAGGCTCAGTGCTGGCACTGTGAGGGTGCTAGTGTACAGTTTTGAAGCACGTAACATGTTCTTTTTTTTTCCACTTCCATCCAGGGGGAAAACCTGGAATCTTACCCTACTTGGAGCTCCGTAGCCCTGGGTAGAAGGAGTGACTTTGCCCCCTTGGAGCTGAAACACCCATAATGTGTAAAATAGCTGCCTGGAAGGTTGCAAATGGCCCAGGGACATTGCAGGCCCAGTGCTGACACTGTGAGGGTGCTTGTGTACGGTTTTGAAGCACGTAAAGTGTTCTTTTTTTTCCACTTCCATCCAGGGGTAAAACCTGGAATCTTACCCTACTTGGAGCTCCGCAGCCCTGGGTAGAAGGAGTGACTTTGCCCCCTTGGAGCTGAAACACTCATAATGTGTAAAATAGCTGCCTGGAAGGTTGCAAATGGCCCAGGGACATTGCAGGCCCAGTGATGACACTGTGAGGGTGCTTGTGTACAGTTTAAAAGCACGTAAAGTGTTCTTTTTTTTTCCACTTCCATCCAGGGGGAAAACCTGGAATCTTACCCTACTTGGAGCTCCGTAGCCCTGGGTAGAAGGAGTGACTTTGCCCCCTTGGAGCCTAATGTCGAAAACAGCTGCCTGGAGGTTGCAAATGGGCCAGGGACATTGCAGGCCCAGTGCTGACGCTGTGAGGGTGCTTGTGTACCGTTTTGAAGCACGTAAAGTGTTCTTTTTTTCCCACTTCCATCCAGGGGGGAAACCTGGAATCTTACCCTACTTGGAGCTCCGTAGCCCTGTGTAGAAGGAGTGACTTTGCCCCCTTGGAGCCTAATGTCGAAAACAGCTGCCTGGAGGTTGCAAATGGGCCAGGGACATTGCAGGCCCAGTGCTGACACTGAGAGGGTGCTTGTGTACCGTTTTGAAGCACGTAAAGTGTTCTTTTTTTTTCCACTTCCATCCAGGGGGAAAACCTGGAATCTTACCCTACTTGGAGCTCCGCAGCCCTGGGTAGAAGGAGTGACTTTGCCCCCTTGGAGCTGAAACACTCATAATGTGTAAAATAGCTGCCTGGAAGGTTGCAAATGGCCCAGGGACATTGCAGGCCCAGTGCTGACACTGTGAGGGTGCTTGTGTACCTCTTTGAAGCACGTAAAGTGTTCTTTTTTTTCCCACTTCCATCCAGGGGGAAAACCTGGAATCTTACCCTACTTGGAGCTCCGCAGCCCTGGGTAGAAGGAGTGACTTTGCCCCCTTGGAGCTGAAACACTCATAATGAGTAAAATAGCTGCCTGGAAGGTTGCAAATGGCCCAGGGACATTGCAGGCCCAGTGCTGTCACTGTGAGGGTGCTTGTGTACCGTTTTGAAGCACGTAAAGTGTTCTTTTTTTTCCACTTCCATCCAGGGGGAAAACCTGGAATCTTACCCTACTTGGAGCTCCGTAGCCCTGGGTAGAAGGAGTGACTTTGCCCCCTTGGAGCTGAAACACTCATAATGTGTAAAATAGCAGCCTGGAAGGTCGCAAATGGGCCAGGGACATTGCAGGCTCAGTGCCGACACTGTGAGGGTGCTTGTGTGCGGTTTTAAAGCACGTAAAGTGTTCTTTTTTTTCCCCACTTCCATCCAGGGGGAAAACCTGGAATCTTACCCTACTTGGAGCTCCGTAGCCCTGGGTAGAAGGAGTGACTTTGCCCCCTTGGAGCTGAAACACCCATAATGTGTAAAATAGCTGCCTGGAAGGTAGCAAATGGCCCAGGGACATTGCAGGCCCAGTGCTGACACTGTGAGGGTGCTTGTGTACAGTTTTGAAGCACGTAAAGTGTTCTTTTTTCTCCACTTCGATCCAGGGGGAAAACCTGGAATCTTACCCTACTTGGAGCTCCGTAGCCCTGGGTAGAAGGAGTGACTTTGCCCCCTTGGAGCTGAAACACTCATAATGTGTAAAATAGCAGCCTGGAAGGTCGCAAATGGGACAGGGACATTGCAGGCTCAGTGCTGGCACTGTGAAGGTGCTTGTGTGCGGTTTTAAAGCACGTAAAGTGTTCTTTTTTTTTCCCACTTCCATCCAGGGGGAAAACCTGGAATCTTACCCAACTTGGAGCTCCGTAGCCCTGGGTAGAAGGAGTGACTTTGCCCCCTTGGAGCCTAATGTCGAAAACAGCTGCATGGAGGTTGCAAATGGGCCAGGGACATTGCAGGCCCAGTGCTGACGCTGCGAGGGTGCTTGTGTACCGTTTTGAAGCACGTAAAGTGTTCTTTTTTTTCCACTTCCATCCAGGGGGAAAACCTGGAATCTTACCCTACTTGGAGCTCCGTAGCCCTGGGTAGAAGGAGTGACTTTGCCCCCTTGGGGCTGAAACACTCATAATGTGTAAAATAGCAGCCTGGAAGGTTGCAAATGGCCCAGGGACATTGCAGGCCCAGTGCTGGCACTGTGAGGGTGCTTGTGTGCGGTTTTAAAGCACGTAAAGTGTTCTTTTTTTCCCCACTTCCATCCAGGGGGAAAACCTGGAATCTTACCCTACTTGGAGCTCCGTAGCCCTGGGTAGAAGGAGTGACTTTGCCCCCTTGAAGCTGAAACACCCATAATGTGTAAAATAGCTGCCTGGAAGGTAGCAAATGGGCCAGGGACATTGCAGGCCCAGTGCTGACACTGTGAGGGTGCTTGTGTACAGTTTTGAAGCACGTAAAGTGTTCTTTTTTCTCCACTTCCATCCAGGGGGGGAACCTGGAATCTTACCCTACTTGGAGCTCCGTAGCCCTGGGTAGAAGGAGTGACTTTGCCCCCTTGGAGCCTAATGTCGAAAACAGCTGCCTGGAGGTTGCAAATGGGCCAGGGACATTGCAGGCCCAGTGCTGACACTGTGAGGGTGCTTGTGTACCGTTTTGAATCATGTAAAGTGTTCTTTTATTTTTCACTTCCATCCCGGGGTTAAACCTGGAATCTTACCCTACTTGGAGCTCCGTAGCCCTGGGTAGAAGGAGTGACTTTGCCCCCTTGGAGCTGAAACACTCATAATGTGTAAAATAGCAGCCTGGAAGGTTGCAAATGGCCCAGGGACATTGCAGGCCCAGTGCTGGCACTGTGAGGGTGCTTGTGTGCGGTTTTAAAGCACGTAAAGTGTTCTTTTTTTCCCCACTTCCATCCAGGGGGAAAACCTGGAATCTTACCCTACTTGGAGCTCCGTAGCCCTGGGTAGAAGGAGTGACTTTGCCCCCTTGGAGCTGAAACACTCATAATGTGTAAAATAGCAGCCTGGAAGGTCGCAAATGGGCCAGGGACATTGCAGGCTCAGTGCTGGCACTGTGAGGGTGCTTCTGTGCGGTTTTAAAGCACGTAAAGTGTTCTTTTTTTTCCCACTTCCATCCAGGGGGGAAACCTGGAATCTTACCCTACTTGGAGCTCCGTAGCCCTGTGTAGAAGGAGTGACTTTGCCCCCTTGGAGCCTAATGTCGAAAACAGCTGCCTGGAGGTTGCAAATGGGCCAGGGACATTGCAGGCCCAGTGCTGACACTGAGAGGGTGCTTGTGTACCGTTTTGAAGCACGTAAAGTGTTCTTTTTTTTTCCACTTCCATCCAGGGGGAAAACCTGGAATCTTACCCTACTTGGAGCTCCGCAGCCCTGGGTAGAAGGAGTGACTTTGCCCCCTTGGAGCTGAAACACTCATAATGTGTAAAATAGCTGCCTGGAAGGTTGCAAATGGGCCAGGGACATTGCAGGCCCAGTGCTGACACTGTGAGGGTGCTTGTGTACCTCTTTGAAGCACGTAAAGTGTTCTTTTTTTTCCCACTTCCATCCAGGGGGAAAACCTGGAATCTTACCCTACTTGGAGCTCCGCAGCCCTGGGTAGAAGGAGTGACTTTGCCCCCTTGGAGCTGAAACACTCATAATGTGTAAAATAGCTGCCTGGAAGGTTGAATATGGCCCAGGGACATTGCAGGCCCAGTGCTGACACTGTGAGGGTGCTTGTGTACCTCTTTGAAGCACGTAAAGTGTTCTTTTTTTTCCCACTTCCATCCAGGGGGAAAACCTGGAATCTTACCCTACTTGGAGCTCCGTAGCCCTGGGTAGAAGGAGTGACTTTGCCCCCTTGGAGCTGAAACACTCATAATGTGTAAAATAGCAGCCTGGAAGGTTGCAAATGGGCCAGGGACATTGCAGGCTCACTGCTGGCACTGTGAGGGTGCTTGTGTGCGGTTTTAAAGCACGTAAAGTGTTCTTTTTTTTCCCACTTCCACCCAGGGGGAAAACCTGGAATCTTACCCTACTTGGAGCTCCGCAGCCCTGGGTAGAAGGAGTGACTTTGCCCCCTTGGAGCCTAATGTCGAAAACAGCTGCCTGGAAGGTTGCAAATGGGCCAGGGACATTGCAGGCCCAGTGCTGACACTGTGATGGTGCTTGTGTACAGTTTTGAACCACGTAAATTGTTCTTTTTTTTTTTCCACTTCCATCCAGGGGGAAAACCTGGAATCTTACCCTACTTGGAGCTCCGTAGCCCTGGGTAGAAGGAGTGACTTTGCCCCCTTGGAGCTGAAACACTCATAATGTGTAAAATAGCTGCCTGGAAGGTTGCAAATGGCCGAGGGACATTGCAGGCCCAGTGCTGACACTGTGAGGGTGCTTGTGTACCTCTTTGAAGCACCTAAAGTGTTCTTTTTTCTCCACTTCCATCCAGGGGGAAAACCTGGAATCTTACCCTACTTGGAGCTCCGTAGCCCTGGGTAGAAGGAGTGACTTTGCCCCCTTGGAGCCTAATGTCGAAAACAGCTGCCTGGAGGTTGCAAATGGGCCAGGGACATTGCAGGCCCAGTGCTGGCACTGTGAGGGTGCTTGTGTGCGGTTTTGAAGCACGTAAAGTGTTCTTTTTTTCCCACTTCCATCCAGGGGTAAAACCTGGAATCTTACCCTACTTGGAGCTCCGCAGCCCTGGGTAGAAGGAGTGACTTTGCCCCCTTGGAGCTGAAACACTCATAATGTGTAAAATAGCTGCCTGGAAGGTTGCAAATGGCCCAGGGACATTGCAGGCCCAGTGCTGACACTGTGAGGGTGCTTGTGTACCGTTTTGAACCACGAAAAATGATCTTTTTTTCCACTTCCATCAAGGGGGAAAACCTGGAATCTTACCCTACTTGGAGCTCCGTAGCCCTGGGTAGAAGGAGTGACTTTGCCCCCTTGGAGCCTAATGTCGAAAACAGCTGCCTGGAGGTTGCAAATGGGCCAGGGACATTGCAGGCCCAGTGCTTGCACTGTGAGGGTGCTTGTGTGCGGTTTTAAAGCACGTAAAGTGTTCTTTTTTTTTCCCCACTTCCATCCAGGGGGGAAACCTGGAATCTTACCCTACTTGGAGCTCCGTAGCCCTGGGTAGAAGGAGTGACTTTGCCCCCTTTGGAGCTGAAACACTCATAATGTGTAAAATAGCAGCCTGGAAGGTTGCAAATGGGCCAGGGACATTGCAGGCTCAGTGCTGGCACTGTGAGGGTGCTTGTGTGCGGGTTTAAAGCACGTAAAGTGTTCTTTTTTTTCCCACTTCCATCCAGGGGGAAAACCTGGAATCTTACCCTACTTGGAGCTCCGTAGCCCTGGGTAGAAGGAGTGACTTTGCCCCCTTGGAGCTGAAACACTCATAAGGTGTAAAATAGCAGCCTGGAAGGTTGCAAATGGGCCAGGGACATTGCAGGCCCAGTGCTGACACTGTGAGGGTGCTTGTGTACAGTTTAAAAGCACGTAAAGTGTTATTTTTTTTCCACTTCCATCCAGGGGGAAAACCTGGAATCTTACCCTACTTGGAGCTCCGTAGCCCTGGGTAGAAGGAGTGACTTTGCCCCCTTGGAGCCTAATGTCGAAAACAGCTGCCTGGAGGTTGCAAATGGGCCAGGGACATTGCAGGCCCAGTGCTGACACTGTGAGGGTGCTTGTGTACAGTTTTGAAGCACGTAAAGTGTTCTTTTTTTCCCACTTCCATCCAGGGGGAAAACCTGGAATCTTACCCGACTTGGAGCTCCGTAGCCCTGGGTAGAAGGAGTGACTTTACCCCCGTGGAGCCGAAACACCCATAATGTGTAAAATAGCTGCCTGGAAGGTTGCAAATGGGCCAGGGACATTGCAGGCCCAGTGCTGACACTGTGAGGGTGCTTGTGTGCGGTTTTAAAGCACGTAAAGTGTTCTTTTTTTTCCCCACTTCAATCCAGGGGGAAAACCTGGAATCTTACCCTACTTGGAGCTCCGCAGCCCTGGGTAGAAGGAGTGACTTTGCCCCCTTGGAGCTGAAACACTCATAATGTGTAAAATAGCTGCCTGGAAGGTTACAAATGGGCCCAGGGACACTGCAGGCCCAGTGCTGACACTGTGAGGGTGTTTGTGTACCTCTTTGAAGCACGTAAAGTGTTCTTTTTTTTCCACTTCCATCCAGGGGTAAAACCTGGAATCTTACCCTACTTGGAGCTCCGTAGCCCTGGGTAGAAGGAGTGACTTTGCCCCCTTGGAGCCTAATGTCGAAAACAGCTGCCTGGAGGTTGCAAATGGGCCAGGGACATTGCAGGCCCAGTGCTGACACTGTGAGTGTGCTTGTCTGCGGTTTTAAAGCACGTAAAGTGTTCTTTTTTTTCCACTTCCATCCAGGGGGAAAACCGGGAATCTTACCCTACTTGGAGCTCCGTAGCCCTGGGTAGAAGGAGTGACTTTGCCCCCTTGGAGCTGAAACACCCATAATGTGTAAAATAGCTGCCTGGAAGGTTGCAAATGGCCCAGGGACATTGCAGGCCCAGTGCTGACACTGTGAGGGTGCTTGTGTACCGTTTTGAACCACGAAAAATGATCTTTTTTTCCACTTCCATCAAGGGGGGAAACCTGGAATCTTACCCTACTTGGAGCTCCGTAGCCCTGGGTAGAAGGAGTGACTTTGCCCCCTTGGAGCTGAAACACCCATAATGTGTAAAATAGCTGCCTGGAAGGTTGCAAATGGCCCAGGGACATTGCAGGCCCAGTGCTGACACTGTGAGGGTGCTTGTGTACCGTTTTGAAGCACGAAAAATGATCTTTTTTTCCACTTCCATCAAGGGGGGAAACCTGGAATCTTACCCTACTTGGAGCTCCGTAGCCCTGGGTAGAAGGAGTGACTTTGCCCCCTTGGAGCCTAATGTCGAAAACAGCTGCCTGGAGGTTGCAAATGGGCCAGGGACATTGCAGGCCCAGTGCTTGCACTGTGAGGGTGCTTGTGAGCGGTTTTAAAGCACGTAAAGTGTTCTTTTTTTTTCCCCACTTCCATCCAGGGGGGAAACCTGGAATCTTACCCTACTTGGAGCTCCGTAGCCCTGGGTAGAAGGAGTGACTTTGCCCCCTTGGAGCTGAAACACTCATAATGTGTAAAATAGCAGCCTGGAAGGTTGCAAATGGGCCAGGGACATTGCAGGCCCAGTGCTGACACTGTGAGGGTGCTTGTGTACCGTTTTGAATCATGTAAAGTGTTCTTTTATTTTTCACTTCCATCCCGGGGTTAAACCTGGAATCTTACCCTACTTGGAGCTCCGTAGCCCTGGGTAGAAGGAGTGACTTTGCCCCCTTGGAGCTGAAACACTCATAATGTGTAAAATAGCTGCCTGGAAGGTTACAAATGGGCCCAGGGACACTGCAGGCCCAGTGCTGACACTGTGAGGGTGCTTGTGTACCTCTTTGAAGCACGTAAAGTGTTCTTTTTTTCCCACTTCCATCCAGGGGGAAAACCTGGAATCTTACCCTACTTGGAGCTCCGTAGCCCTGGGTAGAAGGAGTGACTTTGCCCCCTTGGAGCCTAATGTCGAAAACAGCTGCCTGGAGGTTGCAAATGGGCCAGGGACATTGCAGGCCCAGTGCTGGCACTGTGAGGGTGCTTGTGTACAGTTTTGAAGCACGTAAAGTGTTTTTTTTTTTCCACTTCCATCCAGGGGGAAAACCTGGAATCTTACCCTACTTGGAGCTCCGCAGCCCTGGGTAGAAGGAGTGACTTTGCCCCCTTGGAGCTGAAACACCCATAATGTGTAAAATAGCTGCCTGGAAGGTTGCAAATGGGCCCAGTGACATTGCAGGCCCAGTGCAGACACTGTGAGGGTGCTTGTGTACCGTTTTGAAGCACGTAAAGTGTTCTTTTTTTTCCACTTCCATCCAGGGGGAAAACCTGGAATCTTACCCTACTTGGAGCTCCGTAGCCCTGGGTAGAAGGAGTGACTTTGCCCCCTTGAAGCTGAAACACTCATAATGTGTAAAATAGCAGCCTGGAAGGTTGCAAATGGGCCAGGGACATTGCAGGCTCACTGCTGGCACTGTGAGGGTGCTTGTGTGCGGTTTTAAAGCACGTAAAGTGTTCTTTTTTTCCCCACTTCCATCCAGGGGGAAAACCTGGAATCTTACCATACTTGGAGCTCCGTAGCCCTGGGTAGAAGGAGTGACTTTGCCCCCTTGAAGCTGAAACACCCATAATGTGTAAAATAGCTGCCTGGAAGGTAGCAAATGGCCCAGGGACATTGCAGGCCCAGTGCTGACACTGTGAGGGTGCTTGTGTACAGTTTTGAAGCACGTAAAGTGTTTTTTTTTTTCCACTTCCATCCAGGGGGAAAACCTGGAATCTTACCCTACTTGGAGCTCCGCAGCCCTGGGTAGAAGGAGTGACTTTGCCCCCTTGGAGCTGAAACACCCATAATGTGTAAAATAGCTGCCTGGAAGGTTGCAAATGGGCCCAGTGACATTGCAGGCCCAGTGCAGACACTGTGAGGGTGCTTGTGTACCGTTTTGAAGCACGTAAAGTGTTCTTTTTTTTCCACTTCCATCCAGGGGGAAAACCTGGAATCTTACCCTACTTGGAGCTCCGTAGCCCTGGGTAGAAGGAGTGACTTTGCCCCCTTGAAGCTGAAACACTCATAATGTGTAAAATAGCAGCCTGGAAGGTTGCAAATGGGCCAGGGACATTGCAGGCTCACTGCTGGCACTGTGAGGGTGCTTGTGTGCGGTTTTAAAGCACGTAAAGTGTTCTTTTTTTCCCCACTTCCATCCAGGGGGAAAACCTGGAATCTTACCATACTTGGAGCTCCGTAGCCCTGGGTAGAAGGAGTGACTTTGCCCCCTTGAAGCTGAAACACCCATAATGTGTAAAATAGCTGCCTGGAAGGTAGCAAATGGCCCAGGGACATTGCAGGCCCAGTGCTGACACTGTGAGGGTGCTTGTGTACAGTTTTGAAGCACGTAAAGTGTTTTTTTTTTTCCACTTCCATCCAGGGGGAAAACCTGGAATCTTACCCTACTTGGAGCTCCGCAGCCCTGGGTAGAAGGAGTGACTTTGCCCCCTTGGAGCTGAAACACCCATAATGTGTAAAATAGCTGCCTGGAAGGTTGCAAATGGGCCCAGTGACATTGCAGGCCCAGTGCAGACACTGTGAGGGTGCTTGTGTACCGTTTTGAAGCACGTAAAGTGTTCTTTTTTTTCCACTTCCATCCAGGGGGAAAACCTGGAATCTTACCCTACTTGGAGCTCCGTAGCCCTGGGTAGAAGGAGTGACTTTGCCCCCTTGAAGCTGAAACACTCATAATGTGTAAAATAGCAGCCTGGAAGGTTGCAAATGGGCCAGGGACATTGCAGGCTCACTGCTGGCACTGTGAGGGTGCTTGTGTGCGGTTTTAAAGCACGTAAAGTGTTCTTTTTTTCCCCACTTCCATCCAGGGGGAAAACCTGGAATCTTACCATACTTGGAGCTCCGTAGCCCTGGGTAGAAGGAGTGACTTTGCCCCCTTGAAGCTGAAACACCCATAATGTGTAAAATAGCTGCCTGGAAGGTAGCAAATGGCCCAGGGACATTGCAGGCCCAGTGCTGACACTGTGAGGGTGCTTGTGTACAGTTTTGAAGCACGTAAAGTGTTCTTTTTTCTCCACTTCCATCCAGGGGGAAAACCTGGAATCTTACCCTACTTGGAGCTCCGTAGCCCTGGGTAGAAGGAGTGACTTTGCCCCCTTGGAGCCTAATGTCGAAAACAGCTGCCTGGAGGTTGCAAATGGGCCAGGGACATTGCAGGCCCAGTGCTGACACTGTGAGGGTGCTTGTGTACCGTTTTGAATCATGTAAAGTGTTCTTTTATTTTTCACTTCCATCCCGGGGTTAAACCTGGAATCTTACCCTACTTGGAGCTCCGTAGCCCTGGGTAGAAGGAGTGACTTTGCCCCCTTGGAGCTGAAACACTCATAATGTGTAAAATAGCTGCCTGGAAGGTTACAAATGGGCCCAGGGACACTGCAGGCCCATTGCTGACACTGTGAGGGTGCTTGTGTACCTCTTTGAAGCACGTAAAGTGTTCTTTTTTTCCCACTTCCATCCAGGGGGAAAACCTGGAATCTTACCCGACTTGGAGCTCCGTAGCCCTGGGTAGAAGGAGTGACTTTGCCCCCTTGGAGCTGAAACACCCATAATGTGTAAAATAGCTGCCTGGAAGGTTGCAAATGGGCCAGGGACATTGCAGGCCCAGTGCTGACACTGTGAGGGTGCTTGTGTGCGGTTTTAAAGCACGTAAAGTGTTCTTTTTTTTCCACTTCCATCCAGGGGTAAAACCTGGAATCTTACCCTACTTGGAGCTCCGCAGCCCTGGGTAGAAGGAGTGACTTTGCCCCCTTGGAGCTGAAACACCCATAATGTGTAAAATAGCTGCCTGGAAGGTTGCAAATGGGCCAGGGACATTGCAGGCCCAGTGCTGACACTGTGAGGGTGCTTGTGTGCGGTTTTAAAGCACGTAAAGTGTTCTTTTTCCCCCACTTCCATCCAGGGGGGAAACCTGGAATCTTACCCTACTTGGAGCTCCGCAGCCCTGGGTAGAAGGAGTGACTTTGCCCCCTTGGAGCTGAAACACTCCTAATGTGTAAAATAGCTGCCTGGAAGGTTGCAAATGGCCCAGGGACATTGCAGGCCCAGTGCTGACACTGTGAGGGTGCTTGTGTACCGTTTTGAAGCACGTAAAGTGTTCTTTTTTTTCCACTTCCATCCAGGGGGAAAACCTGGAATCTTACCCTACTTGGAGCTCCGTAGCCCTGGGTAGAAGGAGTGACTTTGCCCCCTTGGAGCCTAATGTCGAAAACAGCTGCCTGGAGGTTGCAAATGGGCCAGGGACATTGCAGGCCCAGTGCTGGCACTGTGAGGGTGCTTGTCTGCGGTTTTAAAGCACGTAAAGTGTTCTTTTTTTTCCACTTCCATCCAGGGGGAAAACCGGGAATCTTACCCTACTTGGAGCTCCGTAGCCCTGGGTAGAAGGAGTGACTTTGCCCCCTTGGAGCTGAAACACCCATAATGTGTAAAATAGCTGCCTGGAAGGTTGCAAATGGCCCAGGGACATTGCAGGCCCAGTGCTGACACTGTGAGGGTGCTTGTGTACCGTTTTGAACCACGAAAAATGATCTTTTTTTCCACTTCCATCAAGGGGGAAAACCTGGAATCTTACCCTACTTGGAGCTCCGTAGCCCTGGGTAGAAGGAGTGACTTTGCCCCCTTGGAGCCTAATGTCGAAAACAGCTGCCTGGAGGTTGCAAATGGGCCAGGGACATTGCAGGCCCAGTGCTGACACTGTGAGGGTGCTTGTGTACCGTTTTGAAGCACGTAAAGTGTTCTTTTTTTTCCACTTCCATCCAGGGGGAAAACCTGGAATCTTACCCTACTTGGAGCTCCGTAGCCCTGGGTAGAAGGAGTGACTTTGCCCCCTTGGAGCTGAAACACCCATAATGTGTAAAATAGCTGCCTGGAAGGTTGCAAATGGCCCAGGGACATTGCAGGCCCAGTGCTGACACTGTGAGGGTGCTTGTGTACCGTTTTGAACCACGAAAAATGATCTTTTTTTCCACTTCCATCAAGGGGGGAAACCTGGAATCTTACCCTACTTGGAGCTCCGTAGCCCTGGGTAGAAGGAGTGACTTTGCCCCCTTGGAGCTGAAACACCCATAATGTGTAAAATAGCTGCCTGGAAGGTTGCAAATGGCCCAGGGACATTGCAGGCCCAGTGCTGACACTGTGAGGGTGCTTGTGTACCGTTTTGAACCACGAAAAATGATCTTTTTTTCCACTTCCATCAAGGGGGGAAACCTGGAATCTTACCCTACTTGGAGCTCCGTAGCCCTGGGTAGAAGGAGTGACTTTGCCCCCTTGGAGCCTAATGTCGAAAACAGCTGCCTGGAGGTTGCAAATGGGCCAGGGACATTGCAGGCCCAGTGCTTGCACTGTGAGGGTGCTTGTGAGCGGTTTTAAAGCACGTAAAGTGTTCTTTTTTTTTCCCCACTTCCATCCAGGGGGGAAACCTGGAATCTTACCCTACTTGGAGCTCCGTAGCCCTGGGTAGAAGGAGTGACTTTGCCCCCTTGGAGCTGAAACACTCATAATGTGTAAAATAGCAGCCTGGAAGGTTGCAAATGGGCCAGGGACATTGCAGGCCCAGTGCTGACACTGTGAGGGTGCTTGTGTACCGTTTTGAATCATGTAAAGTGTTCTTTTATTTTTCACTTCCATCCCGGGGTTAAACCTGGAATCTTACCCTACTTGGAGCTCCGTAGCCCTGTGTAGAAGGAGTGACTTTGCCCCCTTGGAGCTGAAACACTCATAATGTGTAAAATAGCTGCCTGGAAGGTTACAAATGGGCCCAGGGACACTGCAGGCCCAGTGCTGACACTGTGAGGGTGCTTGTGTACCTCTTTGAAGCACGTAAAGTGTTCTTTTTTTCCCACTTCCATCCAGGGGGAAAACCTGGAATCTTACCCGACTTGGAGCTCCGTAGCCCTGGGTAGAAGGAGTGACTTTGCCCCCTTGGAGCTGAAACACCCATAATGTGTAAAATAGCTGCCTGGAAGGTTGCAAATGGGCCAGGGACATTGCAGGCCCAGTGCTGACACTGTGAGGGTGCTTGTGTGCGGTTTTAAAGCACGTAAAGTGTTCTTTTTTTTCCACTTCCATCCAGGGGTAAAACCTGGAATCTTACCCTACTTGGAGCTCCGCAGCCCTGGGTAGAAGGAGTGACTTTGCCCCCTTGGAGCTGAAACACCCATAATGTGTAAAATAGCTGCCTGGAAGGTTGCAAATGGGCCAGGGACATTGCAGGCCCAGTGCTGACACTGTGAGGGTGCTTGTGTGCGGTTTTAAAGCACGTAAAGTGTTCTTTTTCCCCCACTTCCATCCAGGGGGGAAACCTGGAATCTTACCCTACTTGGAGCTCCGCAGCCCTGGGTAGAAGGAGTGACTTTGCCCCCTTGGAGCCTAATGTCGAAAACAGCTGCCTGGAGGTTGCAAATGGGCCAGGGACATTGCAGGCCCAGTGCTGACGCTGTGAGGGTGCTTGTGTACCGTTTTGAAGCACGTAAAGTGTTCTTTTTTTTCCACTTCCATCCAGGGGGAAAACCTGGAATCTTACCCTACTTGGAGCTCCGTAGCCCTGGGTAGAAGGAGTGACTTTGCCCCCTTGGAGCTGAAACACTCATAATGTGTAAAATAGCAGCCTGGAAGGTTGCAAATGGGCCAGGGACATTGCAGGCTCACTGCTGGCACTGTGAGGGTGCTTGTGTACAGTTTAAAAGCACGTAAAGTGTTCTTTTTTGTCCACTTCCATCCAGGGGGAAAACCTGGAATCTTACCCTACTTGGAGCTCCGTAGCCCTGGGTAGAAGGAGTGACTTTGCCCCCTTGGAGCTGAAACACTCATAATGTGTAAAATAGCAGCCTGGAAGGTTGCAAATGGGCCAGGGACATTGCAGGCTCACTGCTGGCACTGTGAGGGTGCTTGTGTACAGTTTAAAAGCACGTAAAGTGTTCTTTTTTCTCCACTTCCATCCAGGGGGAAAACCTGGAATCTTACCCTACTTGGAGCTCCGTAGCCCTGGGTAGAAGGAGTGACTTTGCCCCCTTGGAGCCTAATGTCGAAAACAGCTGCCTGGAGGTTGCAAATGGGCCAGGGACATTGCAGGCCCAGTGCTGCCACTGTGAGGGTGCTTGTGTACCTCTTTGAAGCACGTAAAGTGTTCTTTTTTTTTCTTCCACTTCCATCCAGGGGGAAAACCTGGAATCTTACCCTACTTGGAGCTCCGTAGCCCTGGGTAGAAGGAGTGACTTTGCCCCCTTGGAGCTGAAACACCCATAATGTGTAAAATAGCAGCCTGGAAGGTCGCAAATGGGCCAGGGACATTGCAGGCTCAGTGCTGGCACTGTGAGGGTGCTTGTGTGCGGTTTTAAAGCACGTAAAGTGTTCTTTTTTTTCCCACTTCCATCCAGGGGGGAAACCTGGAATCTTACCCTACTTGGAGCTCCGTAGCCCTGGGTAGAAGGAGTGACTTTGCCCCCTTGGAGCCTAATGTCGAAAACAGCTGCCTGGAGGTTGCAAATGGGCCAGGGACATTGCAGGCCCAGTGCTGACACTGTGAGGGTGCTTGTGTACCGTTTTGAAGCACGTAAAGTGTTCTTTTTTTTCCACTTCCATCCAGGGGGAAAACCTGGAATCTTACCCTACTTGGAGCTCCGTAGCCCTGGGTAGAAGGAGTGACTTTGCCCCCTTGGAGCTGAAACACTCATAATGTGTAAAATAGCAGCCTGGAAGGTTGCAAATGGGCCAGGGACATTGCAGGCCCAGTGCTGACACTGCGAGGGTGCTTGTGTACCGTTTTGAATCATGTAAAGTGTTCTTTTATTTTTCACTTCCATCCCGGGGTTAAACCTGGAATCTTACCCTACTTGGAGCTCCGTAGCCCTGGGTAGAAGGAGTGACTTTGCCCCCTTGGAGCTGAAACACTCATAATGTGTAAAATAGCTGCCTGGAAGGTTACAAATGGGCCCAGGGACACTGCAGGCCCAGTGCTGACACTGTGAGGGTGCTTGTGTACCTCTTTGAAGCACGTAAAGTGTTCTTTTTTTCCCACTTCCATCCAGGGGGAAAACCTGGAATCTTACCCTACTTGGAGCTCCGTAGCCCTGGGTAGAAGGAGTGACTTTGCCCCCTTGGAGCCTAATGTCGAAAACAGCTGCCTGGAGGTTGCAAATGGGCCAGGGACATTGCAGGCCCAGTGCTGGCACTGTGAGGGTGCTTGTGTACAGTTTTGAAGCACGTAAAGTGTTTTTTTTTTTCCACTTCCATCCAGGGGGAAAACCTGGAATCTTACCCTACTTGGAGCTCCGCAGCCCTGGGTAGAAGGAGTGACTTTGCCCCCTTGGAGCTGAAACACCCATAATGTGTAAAATAGCTGCCTGGAAGGTTGCAAATGGGCCCAGTGACATTGCAGGCCCAGTGCAGACACTGTGAGGGTGCTTGTGTACCGTTTTGAAGCACGTAAAGTGTTCTTTTTTTTCCACTTCCATCCAGGGGGAAAACCTGGAATCTTACCCTACTTGGAGCTCCGTAGCCCTGGGTAGAAGGAGTGACTTTGCCCCCTTGAAGCTGAAACACTCATAATGTGTAAAATAGCAGCCTGGAAGGTTGCAAATGGGCCAGGGACATTGCAGGCTCACTGCTGGCACTGTGAGGGTGCTTGTGTGCGGTTTTAAAGCACGTAAAGTGTTCTTTTTTTCCCCACTTCCATCCAGGGGGAAAACCTGGAATCTTACCATACTTGGAGCTCCGTAGCCCTGGGTAGAAGGAGTGACTTTGCCCCCTTGAAGCTGAAACACCCATAATGTGTAAAATAGCTGCCTGGAAGGTAGCAAATGGCCCAGGGACATTGCAGGCCCAGTGCTGACACTGTGAGGGTGCTTGTGTACAGTTTTGAAGCACGTAAAGTGTTTTTTTTTTTCCACTTCCATCCAGGGGGAAAACCTGGAATCTTACCCTACTTGGAGCTCCGCAGCCCTGGGTAGAAGGAGTGACTTTGCCCCCTTGGAGCTGAAACACCCATAATGTGTAAAATAGCTGCCTGGAAGGTTGCAAATGGGCCCAGTGACATTGCAGGCCCAGTGCAGACACTGTGAGGGTGCTTGTGTACCGTTTTGAAGCACGTAAAGTGTTCTTTTTTTTCCACTTCCATCCAGGGGGAAAACCTGGAATCTTACCCTACTTGGAGCTCCGTAGCCCTGGGTAGAAGGAGTGACTTTGCCCCCTTGAAGCTGAAACACTCATAATGTGTAAAATAGCAGCCTGGAAGGTTGCAAATGGGCCAGGGACATTGCAGGCTCACTGCTGGCACTGTGAGGGTGCTTGTGTGCGGTTTTAAAGCACGTAAAGTGTTCTTTTTTTCCCCACTTCCATCCAGGGGGAAAACCTGGAATCTTACCATACTTGGAGCTCCGTAGCCCTGGGTAGAAGGAGTGACTTTGCCCCCTTGAAGCTGAAACACCCATAATGTGTAAAATAGCTGCCTGGAAGGTAGCAAATGGCCCAGGGACATTGCAGGCCCAGTGCTGACACTGTGAGGGTGCTTGTGTACAGTTTTGAAGCACGTAAAGTGTTTTTTTTTTTCCACTTCCATCCAGGGGGAAAACCTGGAATCTTACCCTACTTGGAGCTCCGCAGCCCTGGGTAGAAGGAGTGACTTTGCCCCCTTGGAGCTGAAAAAGGAAACATGTACACAAATTCTCGACTATTAAGCCCCCACATGGTGGGGGCTTAGAGACCTGGGTAGGGAACAAAAAGTCGAGTTATCCCGGCCGGCTGGCAGTCCGGCCATCTGGTCGGCCACGTGTGCAACCAGATGGCTCAGCGTGATGTCCGACCAGATGGCCGGACAGCCAGCCAGCCGGGCTAACTCGACCCTTTGTTCCCCAGTGGCCTGTAAGCCCCCACCCTGTGGGGGCTTAATAGTCGAAAATACGGGAAGGTGTAAAGAAATTGGGTATGGGCCTGGAGAGCAGCCCAACCCGGCAGGGAATATGTAATAAAATGGTGTCGTATACACACAGCTCTGTTATGATCCAGTGGGCGGCCCTCAGAAGGGCCTTTAGGTTGTTTTTTTGTGCGTTCTCGGCGAGTGGTGTTTAACCGCCAAATCCGTAGAGAGTACGTCCCTGGCGCTTCAGGGCGTACACCACATCCATGGCGGTGACGGTCTTTCTCTTGGCGTGCTCGGTATAGGTGACGGCGTCCCGGATGACGTTCTCCAGGAAAACCTTCAGCACACCGCGGGTCTCCTCGTAGATGAGGCCGGAGATGCGCTTGACACCGCCGCGGCGAGCCAGGCGGCGAATGGCGGGCTTGGTGATGCCCTGGATGTTGTCGCGGAGCACCTTCCTGTGCCTCTTGGCACCGCCTTTGCCGAGCCCCTTTCCTCCTTTGCCGCGTCCAGACATGCTCTCTTCTCGGTCGAAGCAGAAATACGAGCAGCAGCCCGAGAACGGCTGCTTATATGGAGCCGCTGCGGACCGGCGAGGGAGCCTCTGACGTGTGAGACCGAGAGGCGGGAGAGCCGCTGCCCGGCCCGCCCTCTGCAGAGAGCGGGCCCCGAGCGGCCGCTGCCGTTTGAAAAAGCGCGGGCTCCCAGCGCCCCTTTGTCCTGGGCTCGCCTGCGGGCGGGCGGGCTCCGCAGCTTCTGCTCTTCCCTCTTCACACGCCACCGGCGTTCAGGCCACGCAAACGGAACGGTGCAAAGCACCCCAGCCCCTCGCTGGTTGTTCCGGCCTGAAGCAACCCTAACCCTGGGTCCCCCTCCGACCGCTCTCAAATGTCTCAATGGGGCCAGCGCACCGAAGCCCTCCCCGGCGCCACCGCGCTGCGTGCGTGCAGCCACAACATGCACACGTTCACACCCCGCGCCCGGTAGCGGCGTGCCCGCAAACTGAAAAATATATATGTATAAACATAAATAAAAAGTAGGGACCGCAAGGTAGCCTTAGCGGCTGTGTTAACATTATTAACGTGCATCGCCGGAGGGTCGGACACGCCGCCCGGTGAGGCGAAGGTGCGAGCGCTGAATTTAAAGAAGCCGGCAAAAGTGAGACTTAGAAGGGATAAGCTCTTTGATGGAATCTGTGTGCGGCCCTGAAAAGAGCCCTTGTGTTTATAATGTATTTATACGGTGGTTCGTGAGGGAGGCTGCGGCGCTTCACTTGCTTGCTTTGCCCCCAGCCTTGTGGCTCTCGGTTTTCTTGGGCAGCAGCACGGCCTGGATGTTTGGCAGGACGCCTCCCTGGGCGATGGTGACTCTGCCCAGCAGCTTGTTGAGCTCCTCGTCGTTGCGGATGGCGAGCTGGAGGTGCCTGGGGATGATGCGGGTCTTCTTGTTGTCCCGGGCCGCGTTGCCGGCCAGCTCGAGGATCTCGGCCGTCAGGTACTCCAGGACTGCAGCCAGATAGACGGGGGCACCGGCGCCGACCCGCTCGGCGTAGCTTCCCTTTCGGAGCAGCCTGTGCACACGGCCCACAGGGAACTGCAGTCCGGCTCTGGAAGAGCGTGTCTTGGCCTTAGCGCGGGCCTTGCCTCCTTGCTTTCCGCGTCCAGACATGGCGAGCAGCTGCTGTAGGTTCTCGGGCTAAGAAGACAGAGAGACTATCCCTGCGTGCTCCGGACCCCGGTCATATAAAGACTCCGGGTCGTCTCTGATTGGTTGCCCGCTAAGCTCTGAGGCCCACATTGGAGGAAGGAATAACCTACTCCACCAATCAGAATTACAGAAGTGAAAGGCGCGTATTAAGATGAGGACGGAGGGGGTGCCGGTTGTGCCTACCAATGGGAACGGAGAATAGAACAAGCAGCTGCTTTACACGCCCAGCCTATAAGTACAGCAGCCCGGGCGCCGCTTCGGCATTTCTCCTGATTCCACAGCGAGCGCCTGCCCAGTGTCGATCATGCCTGAACCAGCCAAGTCCGCGCCGGCTCCCAAGAAGGGCTCCAAGAAAGCGCTGTCCAAGCCGCCCAAGAAGGACGGCAAGAAGCGCAAGAGGACCAGGAAGGAGAGCTACGCTATCTACATTTACAAAGTGATGAAGCAGGTGCACCCCGACACCGGCATCTCCTCCAAGGCCATGGGCATCATGAACTCCTTCGTCAACGACATCTTTGAGCGCATCGCCGGGGAGGCTTCCCGCCTGGCTCACTACAACCAGCGGCGCACCATCACCTCCCGGGAGATCCAGACCGCCGTGCGCCTGCTGCTCCCCGGAGAGCTGGCCAAGCACGCCGTGTCCGAGGGCACCAAGGCCGTCACCAAGTACACTAGCGCCAAGTAAGGCTTCGAGGCACATCTCCAATTAACACAAGGGCTCTTTTAAGGGCCAACACTTTTTCCTCTAAGAGCTGCTGTGCGGATATTATCGGTGAAGAGGTACCCTTAGCGTGTCTTATGAATGAAGCGTAGTGTGGTGCGCATTAGGTCCCGCTCTGACGGGGCCTGCAGCAGAGCGAGGGACGGTAGAGCAGAGCGCCCTTCCTAATAAAACGTCTATGTGAACAGGCTTTGTTGGCGATAAAGTGTCACTAAGCGCTGTAATGTAATAGCGTTTGACCCGCACGGACGGTCCCGCTATTGCTTTCCACGTTAGGGGAGAAGTGTGTACAGTTTGCACGGGGCACGTTCCGTTCGTACTTTAAAACCAAGGGAGACGAGAGCGGCTACAAGTCGCCCCCGAGCGGGCGCTCCCTCTGCTGAAGCCGGACAAGATTACCGGGGGTTTAAAAGTAGCACAGACACCACACAGCCCTGGCTTGCGAGGTGCCGGTCGCTGCACAACCCGTCTGCCAAACAAAGCACTTTATTATATGAAAAGGAGGCGCTCTGCTTTCCGAGTGCCGGTATGAGTTAATGAGTACCGGTGCCTACCAACACCTTCCTTTCGCCCCCGCCTCCCCCCGTGTACAACACACGGATATGAACAGCTCCTACGTGACAAGGTGGTGGCTCTTAGAAGAGCCCTTGTGGTATATGTGGTGTCGGTTAGGGTCGGTCCTTAGGCCCTCTCGCCGCGGATACGACGGGCCAGCTGAATGTCCTTGGGCATGATGGTGACCCTCTTGGCGTGGATGGCGCACAAGTTGGTGTCCTCAAAGAGCCCGACCAGGTAGGCCTCGCTGGCCTCCTGCAGGGCCATGACGGCCGAGCTCTGGAAGCGCAGGTCGGTCTTGAAGTCCTGCGCGATCTCCCGCACCAGGCGCTGGAAGGGCAGCTTGCGGATGAGCAGCTCGGTGGACTTCTGGTAGCGGCGGATCTCGCGGAGAGCCACGGTCCCGGGCCTGTAGCGGTGAGGCTTCTTGACTCCTCCGGTGGCAGGCGCGCTCTTGCGGGCAGCCTTGGTGGCCAGCTGCTTGCGAGGCGCCTTCCCTCCGGTGGACTTGCGGGCGGTCTGCTTGGTGCGGGCCATGGCGAAGACGGAGCTTTCTCTGCGCGGCGTGCGAGAAGGAATGGGGCCTGCCTCGCACAGAGGCCTATTTATGCCCTGGGAGACGGAGGGCTGCTCTGATTGGTTGAAACTACGGGCCCAAGTTTGGAAATAGCAAGGATTGGTTACTCACTGAAGAGGCGGCTCGTGGCTGGCTATAGCCAATGAAATGTGGTCAAAATGGAAAGCAGCCCCCCGATTGGTTGATGTACCCCGAGCCGAAAAAGCCCGCGTTTTGGGCAGGTCTTCTCCCCCTTGCCCCCCCGGCTAGCTGCCGCCCCACCAGTCACCCCCTCCCCGTCTCGGTCACCTGCGGGGGACAAGCCCACGGTGTTATAGCCCCTTTGGTTACCCTGGCACACGCCGTTACCTCCTACGGATTTAAGGCGCACACTCGTCTGCTTCAAGCAGACACTATTCCCAGTCCGCCTCGGACATAGTGTTTGCGGCGAAACACACACGTAATCACCCGAATGTGTCATCCACCGAGGTCTGATACCTCCCACACGTATAGTTAGCCTTAAAACTATCAAGGAGTTATAATAACCTCCGTGCGAGCATCCGCCCAAGATCACACGCGGCGCTCGAGCGCTGTAGAGGCGCGCCGGGATTTCACGGTGCCGTTTATGGCTGGGGAGCGGGGCACGGCGTGCGCGGGGCTGGGGGGGTGAACAGGCTCTCTTCTAGACCGGGTGGGTGGCTCTTAAAAGAGCCCTTGTGTTCGCAGTGTCTGGCAGGAGCCCTTACTTCTTCTTGGGCGCTGCCTTTTTGGGCTTGGCTGCTTTGGGTTTGGCCGCCTTGGGTTTCACCACCTTGGCGGGGCTTTTCTTGGCTGCCTTGGGCTTGGCCGCCTTTGCTTTCGCGGGACTCTTGGCAGCCTTCTTGGCCGGGGCAGCTTTGGCCTTCTTGGGGCTCTTGGCCGCCGCCGGCTTCTTGGCCTTCTTCGGGCTCTTCTTCACCCCCGCGGGGGCCTTCTTGGGCTTCTTGGCGGCCGGGGCGGCTTTCTTGGCCGCTGGTTTCTTGGCCGCTGGTTTCTTGGCCGCCTTCTTGCCCTCCAGCTGCTTCTTGTTCACCTTGAAGGAGCCGGAGGCGCCGGTGCCCTTCAGCTGGGCCAGGGCGCCCTTGCTGACCAGGCCCTTGAGGGCGGCCTTGACGCGGCTCTTGTTCTTGTCCACATCGTAGCCGTCGGCGCTCAGCACCTTCTTCAGCGCCGCCAGGGAGACCCCCTTCCTCTCGGCAGAGGCGGTGACCGCCTTCAGGATGAGCTCGGCGACGCTGGGTCCCGCGGGCTTCTTGGCCTTAGAAGGCCCCGCCGCCTTCTTCGCCTTCTTCTTGGGGGCTACTTCCGCGGGAGGGGCCGCGGCAGCTGGAGCGGTTTCAGCCATGGTACAGAGAGTCGAGGCGCTAGCACAGATGAGAAATGTCCCTCCCGCCGGAGCTCCGTGCATATATAGGGAGGAGCCACCTCCTGATTGGTCCCCAGGAGGGGAGGCTGTTCGCGGCACACTCGGCTCTCTGCTCCGAGCTGGCTTTTGTGTTTCCTCTCATCAGATTATCTATGTTTTAAAACAGTAAAAGTTAGAACTGGGCTTTCATTTATACATCAAAAGAAGCCCAACTTCATCCCTTTCCTGTGCGTGCACTCCTCTCGTTTCAACGCGCTGCCACCGGCTTTTAGTCAGCTGGTAGACTCCACACTCCTCCGATGGCTGATGCCTTTGTGTCAGAAAACTTTGTCCCCGAGCCCATTTTCACCTACACAGTCTTAACGTTTGTGGTCAGAAAAGATAGCATATCAATCGGAGCGTGCTTCTGTACCGAATGACTCGTGGGGCACCACAATGGGGTTCTTGGCACCCGTGAAACAACGTTTTATAAACTGCAGAAATAACACAAGCCTTCGTGTGCCCAGCGAGAGGGGAAACAGGAGCCAGGAGGATAGAAACGGGCCAAACTCACTGAATGCACACCGCTGATACTGTGAAGGTGCCTGCCTACCTTATTTAACCATGTAAACTATTATTTTGTTCACCTGCATACAAGGGAGAAAACCTGGAATCTTACCCGACTTGGAGCTCAGTAGCCCTGGGTAGAAGGAGTGACTTTGCCCCCTTGGAGCTGAAACACTCATAATGTGTAAAATAGCTGCCTGGAAGGTTGCAAATGGGACAGGGACATTGCAGGCCCAGTGCTGACACTGTGAGGGTGCTTGTGTACCATTTTGAAGCACGTAAAGTGTTCTTTTTTTTCCACTTCCATCCAGGGGGAAAACCTGGAATCTTACCCTACTTGGAGCTCCGTAGCCCTGGGTAGAAGGAGTGACTTTGCCCCCTTGGAGCCTAATGTCGAAAACAGCTGTCTGGAGGTTGCAAATGGGCCAGGGACATTGCAGGCCCAGTGCTGACGCTGTGAGGGTGCTTGTGTACCGTTTTGAAGCACGTAAAGTGTTCTTTTTTCTCCACTTCCATCCAGGGGGAAAACCTGGAATCTTACCCTACTTGGAGCTCCGTAGCCCTGGGTAGAAGGAGTGACTTTGCCCCCTTGGAGCTGAAACACTCATAATGTGTAAAATAGCAGCCTGGAAGGTTGCAAATGGGCAAGGGACATTGCAGGCTCAGTGCTGGCACTGTGAGGGTGCTAGTGTACAGTTTTGAAGCACGTAACATGTTCTTTTTTTTTCCACTTCCATCCAGGGGGAAAACCTGGAATCTTACCCTACTTGGAGCTCCGTAGCCCTGGGTAGAAGGAGTGACTTTGCCCCCTTGGAGCTGAAACACCCATAATGTGTAAAATAGCTGCCTGGAAGGTTGCAAATGGCCCAGGGACATTGCAGGCCCAGTGCTGACACTGTGAGGGTGCTTGTGTACGGTTTTGAAGCACGTAAAGTGTTCTTTTTTTTCCACTTCCATCCAGGGGTAAAACCTGGAATCTTACCCTACTTGGAGCTCCGCAGCCCTGGGTAGAAGGAGTGACTTTGCCCCCTTGGAGCTGAAACACTCATAATGTGTAAAATAGCTGCCTGGAAGGTTGCAAATGGCCCAGGGACATTGCAGGCCCAGTGATGACACTGTGAGGGTGCTTGTGTACAGTTTAAAAGCACGTAAAGTGTTCTTTTTTTTTCCACTTCCATCCAGGGGGAAAACCTGGAATCTTACCCTACTTGGAGCTCCGTAGCCCTGGGTAGAAGGAGTGACTTTGCCCCCTTGGAGCCTAATGTCGAAAACAGCTGCCTGGAGGTTGCAAATGGGCCAGGGACATTGCAGGCCCAGTGCTGACGCTGTGAGGGTGCTTGTGTACCGTTTTGAAGCACGTAAAGTGTTCTTTTTTTCCCACTTCCATCCAGGGGGGAAACCTGGAATCTTACCCTACTTGGAGCTCCGTAGCCCTGTGTAGAAGGAGTGACTTTGCCCCCTTGGAGCCTAATGTCGAAAACAGCTGCCTGGAGGTTGCAAATGGGCCAGGGACATTGCAGGCCCAGTGCTGACACTGAGAGGGTGCTTGTGTACCGTTTTGAAGCACGTAAAGTGTTCTTTTTTTTTCCACTTCCATCCAGGGGGAAAACCTGGAATCTTACCCTACTTGGAGCTCCGCAGCCCTGGGTAGAAGGAGTGACTTTGCCCCCTTGGAGCTGAAACACTCATAATGTGTAAAATAGCTGCCTGGAAGGTTGCAAATGGCCCAGGGACATTGCAGGCCCAGTGCTGACACTGTGAGGGTGCTTGTGTACCTCTTTGAAGCACGTAAAGTGTTCTTTTTTTTCCCACTTCCATCCAGGGGGAAAACCTGGAATCTTACCCTACTTGGAGCTCCGCAGCCCTGGGTAGAAGGAGTGACTTTGCCCCCTTGGAGCTGAAACACTCATAATGAGTAAAATAGCTGCCTGGAAGGTTGCAAATGGCCCAGGGACATTGCAGGCCCAGTGCTGTCACTGTGAGGGTGCTTGTGTACCGTTTTGAAGCACGTAAAGTGTTCTTTTTTTTCCACTTCCATCCAGGGGGAAAACCTGGAATCTTACCCTACTTGGAGCTCCGTAGCCCTGGGTAGAAGGAGTGACTTTGCCCCCTTGGAGCTGAAACACTCATAATGTGTAAAATAGCAGCCTGGAAGGTCGCAAATGGGCCAGGGACATTGCAGGCTCAGTGCCGACACTGTGAGGGTGCTTGTGTGCGGTTTTAAAGCACGTAAAGTGTTCTTTTTTTTCCCCACTTCCATCCAGGGGGAAAACCTGGAATCTTACCCTACTTGGAGCTCCGTAGCCCTGGGTAGAAGGAGTGACTTTGCCCCCTTGGAGCTGAAACACCCATAATGTGTAAAATAGCTGCCTGGAAGGTAGCAAATGGCCCAGGGACATTGCAGGCCCAGTGCTGACACTGTGAGGGTGCTTGTGTACAGTTTTGAAGCACGTAAAGTGTTCTTTTTTCTCCACTTCGATCCAGGGGGAAAACCTGGAATCTTACCCTACTTGGAGCTCCGTAGCCCTGGGTAGAAGGAGTGACTTTGCCCCCTTGGAGCTGAAACACTCATAATGTGTAAAATAGCAGCCTGGAAGGTCGCAAATGGGACAGGGACATTGCAGGCTCAGTGCTGGCACTGTGAAGGTGCTTGTGTGCGGTTTTAAAGCACGTAAAGTGTTCTTTTTTTTTCCCACTTCCATCCAGGGGGAAAACCTGGAATCTTACCCAACTTGGAGCTCCGTAGCCCTGGGTAGAAGGAGTGACTTTGCCCCCTTGGAGCCTAATGTCGAAAACAGCTGCATGGAGGTTGCAAATGGGCCAGGGACATTGCAGGCCCAGTGCTGACGCTGCGAGGGTGCTTGTGTACCGTTTTGAAGCACGTAAAGTGTTCTTTTTTTTCCACTTCCATCCAGGGGGAAAACCTGGAATCTTACCCTACTTGGAGCTCCGTAGCCCTGGGTAGAAGGAGTGACTTTGCCCCCTTGGGGCTGAAACACTCATAATGTGTAAAATAGCAGCCTGGAAGGTTGCAAATGGCCCAGGGACATTGCAGGCCCAGTGCTGGCACTGTGAGGGTGCTTGTGTGCGGTTTTAAAGCACGTAAAGTGTTCTTTTTTTCCCCACTTCCATCCAGGGGGAAAACCTGGAATCTTACCCTACTTGGAGCTCCGTAGCCCTGGGTAGAAGGAGTGACTTTGCCCCCTTGAAGCTGAAACACCCATAATGTGTAAAATAGCTGCCTGGAAGGTAGCAAATGGGCCAGGGACATTGCAGGCCCAGTGCTGACACTGTGAGGGTGCTTGTGTACAGTTTTGAAGCACGTAAAGTGTTCTTTTTTCTCCACTTCCATCCAGGGGGGGAACCTGGAATCTTACCCTACTTGGAGCTCCGTAGCCCTGGGTAGAAGGAGTGACTTTGCCCCCTTGGAGCCTAATGTCGAAAACAGCTGCCTGGAGGTTGCAAATGGGCCAGGGACATTGCAGGCCCAGTGCTGACACTGTGAGGGTGCTTGTGTACCGTTTTGAATCATGTAAAGTGTTCTTTTATTTTTCACTTCCATCCCGGGGTTAAACCTGGAATCTTACCCTACTTGGAGCTCCGTAGCCCTGGGTAGAAGGAGTGACTTTGCCCCCTTGGAGCTGAAACACTCATAATGTGTAAAATAGCAGCCTGGAAGGTTGCAAATGGCCCAGGGACATTGCAGGCCCAGTGCTGGCACTGTGAGGGTGCTTGTGTGCGGTTTTAAAGCACGTAAAGTGTTCTTTTTTTCCCCACTTCCATCCAGGGGGAAAACCTGGAATCTTACCCTACTTGGAGCTCCGTAGCCCTGGGTAGAAGGAGTGACTTTGCCCCCTTGGAGCTGAAACACTCATAATGTGTAAAATAGCAGCCTGGAAGGTCGCAAATGGGCCAGGGACATTGCAGGCTCAGTGCTGGCACTGTGAGGGTGCTTCTGTGCGGTTTTAAAGCACGTAAAGTGTTCTTTTTTTTCCCACTTCCATCCAGGGGGGAAACCTGGAATCTTACCCTACTTGGAGCTCCGTAGCCCTGTGTAGAAGGAGTGACTTTGCCCCCTTGGAGCCTAATGTCGAAAACAGCTGCCTGGAGGTTGCAAATGGGCCAGGGACATTGCAGGCCCAGTGCTGACACTGAGAGGGTGCTTGTGTACCGTTTTGAAGCACGTAAAGTGTTCTTTTTTTTTCCACTTCCATCCAGGGGGAAAACCTGGAATCTTACCCTACTTGGAGCTCCGCAGCCCTGGGTAGAAGGAGTGACTTTGCCCCCTTGGAGCTGAAACACTCATAATGTGTAAAATAGCTGCCTGGAAGGTTGCAAATGGGCCAGGGACATTGCAGGCCCAGTGCTGACACTGTGAGGGTGCTTGTGTACCTCTTTGAAGCACGTAAAGTGTTCTTTTTTTTCCCACTTCCATCCAGGGGGAAAACCTGGAATCTTACCCTACTTGGAGCTCCGCAGCCCTGGGTAGAAGGAGTGACTTTGCCCCCTTGGAGCTGAAACACTCATAATGTGTAAAATAGCTGCCTGGAAGGTTGAATATGGCCCAGGGACATTGCAGGCCCAGTGCTGACACTGTGAGGGTGCTTGTGTACCTCTTTGAAGCACGTAAAGTGTTCTTTTTTTTCCCACTTCCATCCAGGGGGAAAACCTGGAATCTTACCCTACTTGGAGCTCCGTAGCCCTGGGTAGAAGGAGTGACTTTGCCCCCTTGGAGCTGAAACACTCATAATGTGTAAAATAGCAGCCTGGAAGGTTGCAAATGGGCCAGGGACATTGCAGGCTCACTGCTGGCACTGTGAGGGTGCTTGTGTGCGGTTTTAAAGCACGTAAAGTGTTCTTTTTTTTCCCACTTCCACCCAGGGGGAAAACCTGGAATCTTACCCTACTTGGAGCTCCGCAGCCCTGGGTAGAAGGAGTGACTTTGCCCCCTTGGAGCCTAATGTCGAAAACAGCTGCCTGGAAGGTTGCAAATGGGCCAGGGACATTGCAGGCCCAGTGCTGACACTGTGATGGTGCTTGTGTACAGTTTTGAACCACGTAAATTGTTCTTTTTTTTTTTCCACTTCCATCCAGGGGGAAAACCTGGAATCTTACCCTACTTGGAGCTCCGTAGCCCTGGGTAGAAGGAGTGACTTTGCCCCCTTGGAGCTGAAACACTCATAATGTGTAAAATAGCTGCCTGGAAGGTTGCAAATGGCCGAGGGACATTGCAGGCCCAGTGCTGACACTGTGAGGGTGCTTGTGTACCTCTTTGAAGCACCTAAAGTGTTCTTTTTTCTCCACTTCCATCCAGGGGGAAAACCTGGAATCTTACCCTACTTGGAGCTCCGTAGCCCTGGGTAGAAGGAGTGACTTTGCCCCCTTGGAGCCTAATGTCGAAAACAGCTGCCTGGAGGTTGCAAATGGGCCAGGGACATTGCAGGCCCAGTGCTGGCACTGTGAGGGTGCTTGTGTGCGGTTTTGAAGCACGTAAAGTGTTCTTTTTTTCCCACTTCCATCCAGGGGTAAAACCTGGAATCTTACCCTACTTGGAGCTCCGCAGCCCTGGGTAGAAGGAGTGACTTTGCCCCCTTGGAGCTGAAACACTCATAATGTGTAAAATAGCTGCCTGGAAGGTTGCAAATGGCCCAGGGACATTGCAGGCCCAGTGCTGACACTGTGAGGGTGCTTGTGTACCGTTTTGAACCACGAAAAATGATCTTTTTTTCCACTTCCATCAAGGGGGAAAACCTGGAATCTTACCCTACTTGGAGCTCCGTAGCCCTGGGTAGAAGGAGTGACTTTGCCCCCTTGGAGCCTAATGTCGAAAACAGCTGCCTGGAGGTTGCAAATGGGCCAGGGACATTGCAGGCCCAGTGCTTGCACTGTGAGGGTGCTTGTGTGCGGTTTTAAAGCACGTAAAGTGTTCTTTTTTTTTCCCCACTTCCATCCAGGGGGGAAACCTGGAATCTTACCCTACTTGGAGCTCCGTAGCCCTGGGTAGAAGGAGTGACTTTGCCCCCTTTGGAGCTGAAACACTCATAATGTGTAAAATAGCAGCCTGGAAGGTTGCAAATGGGCCAGGGACATTGCAGGCTCAGTGCTGGCACTGTGAGGGTGCTTGTGTGCGGGTTTAAAGCACGTAAAGTGTTCTTTTTTTTCCCACTTCCATCCAGGGGGAAAACCTGGAATCTTACCCTACTTGGAGCTCCGTAGCCCTGGGTAGAAGGAGTGACTTTGCCCCCTTGGAGCTGAAACACTCATAAGGTGTAAAATAGCAGCCTGGAAGGTTGCAAATGGGCCAGGGACATTGCAGGCCCAGTGCTGACACTGTGAGGGTGCTTGTGTACAGTTTAAAAGCACGTAAAGTGTTATTTTTTTTCCACTTCCATCCAGGGGGAAAACCTGGAATCTTACCCTACTTGGAGCTCCGTAGCCCTGGGTAGAAGGAGTGACTTTGCCCCCTTGGAGCCTAATGTCGAAAACAGCTGCCTGGAGGTTGCAAATGGGCCAGGGACATTGCAGGCCCAGTGCTGACACTGTGAGGGTGCTTGTGTACAGTTTTGAAGCACGTAAAGTGTTCTTTTTTTCCCACTTCCATCCAGGGGGAAAACCTGGAATCTTACCCGACTTGGAGCTCCGTAGCCCTGGGTAGAAGGAGTGACTTTACCCCCGTGGAGCCGAAACACCCATAATGTGTAAAATAGCTGCCTGGAAGGTTGCAAATGGGCCAGGGACATTGCAGGCCCAGTGCTGACACTGTGAGGGTGCTTGTGTGCGGTTTTAAAGCACGTAAAGTGTTCTTTTTTTTCCCCACTTCAATCCAGGGGGAAAACCTGGAATCTTACCCTACTTGGAGCTCCGCAGCCCTGGGTAGAAGGAGTGACTTTGCCCCCTTGGAGCTGAAACACTCATAATGTGTAAAATAGCTGCCTGGAAGGTTACAAATGGGCCCAGGGACACTGCAGGCCCAGTGCTGACACTGTGAGGGTGTTTGTGTACCTCTTTGAAGCACGTAAAGTGTTCTTTTTTTTCCACTTCCATCCAGGGGTAAAACCTGGAATCTTACCCTACTTGGAGCTCCGTAGCCCTGGGTAGAAGGAGTGACTTTGCCCCCTTGGAGCCTAATGTCGAAAACAGCTGCCTGGAGGTTGCAAATGGGCCAGGGACATTGCAGGCCCAGTGCTGACACTGTGAGTGTGCTTGTCTGCGGTTTTAAAGCACGTAAAGTGTTCTTTTTTTTCCACTTCCATCCAGGGGGAAAACCGGGAATCTTACCCTACTTGGAGCTCCGTAGCCCTGGGTAGAAGGAGTGACTTTGCCCCCTTGGAGCTGAAACACCCATAATGTGTAAAATAGCTGCCTGGAAGGTTGCAAATGGCCCAGGGACATTGCAGGCCCAGTGCTGACACTGTGAGGGTGCTTGTGTACCGTTTTGAACCACGAAAAATGATCTTTTTTTCCACTTCCATCAAGGGGGGAAACCTGGAATCTTACCCTACTTGGAGCTCCGTAGCCCTGGGTAGAAGGAGTGACTTTGCCCCCTTGGAGCTGAAACACCCATAATGTGTAAAATAGCTGCCTGGAAGGTTGCAAATGGCCCAGGGACATTGCAGGCCCAGTGCTGACACTGTGAGGGTGCTTGTGTACCGTTTTGAAGCACGAAAAATGATCTTTTTTTCCACTTCCATCAAGGGGGGAAACCTGGAATCTTACCCTACTTGGAGCTCCGTAGCCCTGGGTAGAAGGAGTGACTTTGCCCCCTTGGAGCCTAATGTCGAAAACAGCTGCCTGGAGGTTGCAAATGGGCCAGGGACATTGCAGGCCCAGTGCTTGCACTGTGAGGGTGCTTGTGAGCGGTTTTAAAGCACGTAAAGTGTTCTTTTTTTTTCCCCACTTCCATCCAGGGGGGAAACCTGGAATCTTACCCTACTTGGAGCTCCGTAGCCCTGGGTAGAAGGAGTGACTTTGCCCCCTTGGAGCTGAAACACTCATAATGTGTAAAATAGCAGCCTGGAAGGTTGCAAATGGGCCAGGGACATTGCAGGCCCAGTGCTGACACTGTGAGGGTGCTTGTGTACCGTTTTGAATCATGTAAAGTGTTCTTTTATTTTTCACTTCCATCCCGGGGTTAAACCTGGAATCTTACCCTACTTGGAGCTCCGTAGCCCTGGGTAGAAGGAGTGACTTTGCCCCCTTGGAGCTGAAACACTCATAATGTGTAAAATAGCTGCCTGGAAGGTTACAAATGGGCCCAGGGACACTGCAGGCCCAGTGCTGACACTGTGAGGGTGCTTGTGTACCTCTTTGAAGCACGTAAAGTGTTCTTTTTTTCCCACTTCCATCCAGGGGGAAAACCTGGAATCTTACCCTACTTGGAGCTCCGTAGCCCTGGGTAGAAGGAGTGACTTTGCCCCCTTGGAGCCTAATGTCGAAAACAGCTGCCTGGAGGTTGCAAATGGGCCAGGGACATTGCAGGCCCAGTGCTGGCACTGTGAGGGTGCTTGTGTACAGTTTTGAAGCACGTAAAGTGTTTTTTTTTTTCCACTTCCATCCAGGGGGAAAACCTGGAATCTTACCCTACTTGGAGCTCCGCAGCCCTGGGTAGAAGGAGTGACTTTGCCCCCTTGGAGCTGAAACACCCATAATGTGTAAAATAGCTGCCTGGAAGGTTGCAAATGGGCCCAGTGACATTGCAGGCCCAGTGCAGACACTGTGAGGGTGCTTGTGTACCGTTTTGAAGCACGTAAAGTGTTCTTTTTTTTCCACTTCCATCCAGGGGGAAAACCTGGAATCTTACCCTACTTGGAGCTCCGTAGCCCTGGGTAGAAGGAGTGACTTTGCCCCTTGAAGCTGAAACACTCATAATGTGTAAAATAGCAGCCTGGAAGGTTGCAAATGGGCCAGGGACATTGCAGGCTCACTGCTGGCACTGTGAGGGTGCTTGTGTGCGGTTTTAAAGCACGTAAAGTGTTCTTTTTTTCCCCACTTCCATCCAGGGGGAAAACCTGGAATCTGACCATACTTGGAGCTCCGTAGCCCTGGGTAGAAGGAGTGACTTTGCCCCCTTGAAGCTGAAACACCCATAATGTGTAAAATAGCTGCCTGGAAGGTAGCAAATGGCCCAGGGACATTGCAGGCCCAGTGCTGACACTGTGAGGGTGCTTGTGTACAGTTTTGAAGCACGTAAAGTGTTTTTTTTTTCCACTTCCATCCAGGGGGAAAACCTGGAATCTTACCCTACTTGGAGCTCCGCAGCCCTGGGTAGAAGGAGTGACTTTGCCCCCTTGGAGCTGAAACACCCATAATGTGTAAAATAGCTGCCTGGAAGGTTGCAAATGGCCCAGGGACATTGCAGGCCCAGTGCTGACACTGTGAGGGTGCTTGTGTACCGTTTTGAACCACGAAAAATGATCTTTTTTTCCACTTCCATCAAGGGGGGGGAAACCTGGAATCTTACCCTACTTGGAGCTCCGTAGCCCTGGGTAGAAGGAGTGACTTTGCCCCCTTGGAGCTGAAACACCCATAATGTGTAAAATAGCTGCCTGGAAGGTTGCAAATGGCCCAGGGACATTGCAGGCCCAGTGCTGACACTGTGAGGGTGCTTGTGTACCGTTTTGAAGCACGAAAAATGATCTTTTTTTCCACTTCCATCAAGGGGGGAAACCTGGAATCTTACCCTACTTGGAGCTCCGTAGCCCTGGGTAGAAGGAGTGACTTTGCCCCTTGGAGCCTAATGTCGAAAACAGCTGCCTGGAGGTTGCAAATGGGCCAGGGACATTGCAGGCCCAGTGCTTGCACTGTGAGGGTGCTTGTGAGCGGTTTTAAAGCACGTAAAGTGTTCTTTTTTTTTCCCCACTTCCATCCAGGGGGGAAACCTGGAATCTTACCCTACTTGGAGCTCCGTAGCCCTGGGTAGAAGGAGTGACTTTGCCCCCTTGGAGCTGAAACACTCATAATGTGTAAAATAGCAGCCTGGAAGGTTGCAAATGGGCCAGGGACATTGCAGGCCCAGTGCTGACACTGTGAGGGTGCTTGTGTACCGTTTTGAATCATGTAAAGTGTTCTTTTATTTTTCACTTCCATCCCGGGGTTAAACCTGGAATCTTACCCTACTTGGAGCTCCGTAGCCCTGGGTAGAAGGAGTGACTTTGCCCCCTTGGAGCTGAAACACTCATAATGTGTAAAATAGCTGCCTGGAAGGTTACAAATGGGCCCAGGGACACTGCAGGCCCAGTGCTGACACTGTGAGGGTGCTTGTGTACCTCTTTGAAGCACGTAAAGTGTTCTTTTTTTCCCACTTCCATCCAGGGGGAAAACCTGGAATCTTACCCTACTTGGAGCTCCGTAGCCCTGGGTAGAAGGAGTGACTTTGCCCCCTTGGAGCCTAATGTCGAAAACAGCTGCCTGGAGGTTGCAAATGGGCCAGGGACATTGCAGGCCCAGTGCTGGCACTGTGAGGGTGCTTGTGTACAGTTTTGAAGCACGTAAAGTGTTTTTTTTTTTTCCACTTCCATCCAGGGGGAAAACCTGGAATCTTACCCTACTTGGAGCTCCGCAGCCCTGGGTAGAAGGAGTGACTTTGCCCCCTTGGAGCTGAAACACCCATAATGTGTAAAATAGCTGCCTGGAAGGTTGCAAATGGGCCCAGTGACATTGCAGGCCCAGTGCAGACACTGTGAGGGTGCTTGTGTACCGTTTTGAAGCACGTAAAGTGTTCTTTTTTTTCCACTTCCATCCAGGGGGAAAACCTGGAATCTTACCCTACTTGGAGCTCCGTAGCCCTGGGTAGAAGGAGTGACTTTGCCCCCTTGAAGCTGAAACACTCATAATGTGTAAAATAGCAGCCTGGAAGGTTGCAAATGGGCCAGGGACATTGCAGGCTCACTGCTGGCACTGTGAGGGTGCTTGTGTGCGGTTTTAAAGCACGTAAAGTGTTCTTTTTTTCCCCACTTCCATCCAGGGGGAAAACCTGGAATCTGACCATACTTGGAGCTCCGTAGCCCTGGGTAGAAGGAGTGACTTTGCCCCCTTGAAGCTGAAACACCCATAATGTGTAAAATAGCTGCCTGGAAGGTAGCAAATGGCCCAGGGACATTGCAGGCCCAGTGCTGACACTGTGAGGGTGCTTGTGTACAGTTTTGAAGCACGTAAAGTGTTTTTTTTTTTCCACTTCCATCCAGGGGGAAAACCTGGAATCTTACCCTACTTGGAGCTCCGCAGCCCTGGGTAGAAGGAGTGACTTTGCCCCCTTGGAGCTGAAACACCCATAATGTGTAAAATAGCTGCCTGGAAGGTTGCAAATGGGCCCAGTGACATTGCAGGCCCAGTGCAGACACTGTGAGGGTGCTTGTGTACCGTTTTGAAGCACGTAAAGTGTTCTTTTTTTTCCACTTCCATCCAGGGGGAAAACCTGGAATCTTACCCTACTTGGAGCTCCGTAGCCCTGGGTAGAAGGAGTGACTTTGCCCCCTTGAAGCTGAAACACTCATAATGTGTAAAATAGCAGCCTGGAAGGTTGCAAATGGGCCAGGGACATTGCAGGCTCACTGCTGGCACTGTGAGGGTGCTTGTGTGCGGTTTTAAAGCACGTAAAGTGTTCTTTTTTTCCCCACTTCCATCCAGGGGGAAAACCTGGAATCTTACCATACTTGGAGCTCCGTAGCCCTGGGTAGAAGGAGTGACTTTGCCCCCTTGAATCTGAAACACCCATAATGTGTAAAATAGCTGCCTGGAAGGTAGCAAATGGCCCAGGGACATTGCAGGCCCAGTGCTGACACTGTGAGGGTGCTTGTGTACAGTTTTGAAGCACGTAAAGTGTTTTTTTTTTTTCCACTTCCATCCAGGGGGAAAACCTGGAATCTTACCCTACTTGGAGCTCCGCAGCCCTGGGTAGAAGGAGTGACTTTGCCCCCTTGGAGCTGAAACACCCATAATGTGTAAAATAGCTGCCTGGAAGGTTGCAAATGGGCCCAGTGACATTGCAGGCCCAGTGCAGACACTGTGAGGGTGCTTGTGTACCGTTTTGAAGCACGTAAAGTGTTCTTTTTTTTCCACTTCCATCCAGGGGGAAAACCTGGAATCTTACCCTACTTGGAGCTCCGTAGCCCTGGGTAGAAGGAGTGACTTTGCCCCCTTGAAGCTGAAACACTCATAATGTGTAAAATAGCAGCCTGGAAGGTTGCAAATGGGCCAGGGACATTGCAGGCTCACTGCTGGCACTGTGAGGGTGCTTGTGTGCGGTTTTAAAGCACGTAAAGTGTTCTTTTTTTCCCCACTTCCATCCAGGGGGAAAACCTGGAATCTTACCATACTTGGAGCTCCGTAGCCCTGGGTAGAAGGAGTGACTTTGCCCCCTTGAAGCTGAAACACCCATAATGTGTAAAATAGCTGCCTGGAAGGTAGCAAATGGCCCAGGGACATTGCAGGCCCAGTGCTGACACTGTGAGGGTGCTTGTGTACAGTTTTGAAGCACGTAAAGTGTTCTTTTTTTCTCCACTTCCATCCAGGGGGAAAACCTGGAATCTTACCCTACTTGGAGCTCCGTAGCCCTGGGTAGAAGGAGTGACTTTGCCCCCTTGGAGCCTAATGTCGAAAACAGCTGCCTGGAGGTTGCAAATGGGCCAGGGACATTGCAGGCCCAGTGCTGACACTGTGAGGGTGCTTGTGTACCGTTTTGAATCATGTAAAGTGTTCTTTTATTTTTCACTTCCATCCCGGGGTTAAACCTGGAATCTTACCCTACTTGGAGCTCCGTAGCCCTGGGTAGAAGGAGTGACTTTGCCCCCTTGGAGCTGAAACACTCATAATGTGTAAAATAGCTGCCTGGAAGGTTACAAATGGGCCCAGGGACACTGCAGGCCCATTGCTGACACTGTGAGGGTGCTTGTGTACCTCTTTGAAGCACGTAAAGTGTTCTTTTTTTCCCACTTCCATCCAGGGGGAAAACCTGGAATCTTACCCGACTTGGAGCTCCGTAGCCCTGGGTAGAAGGAGTGACTTTGCCCCCTTGGAGCTGAAACACCCATAATGTGTAAAATAGCTGCCTGGAAGGTTGCAAATGGGCCAGGGACATTGCAGGCCCAGTGCTGACACTGTGAGGGTGCTTGTGTGCGGTTTTAAAGCACGTAAAGTGTTCTTTTTTTTCCACTTCCATCCAGGGGTAAAACCTGGAATCTTACCCTACTTGGAGCTCCGCAGCCCTGGGTAGAAGGAGTGACTTTGCCCCCTTGGAGCTGAAACACCCATAATGTGTAAAATAGCTGCCTGGAAGGTTGCAAATGGGCCAGGGACATTGCAGGCCCAGTGCTGACACTGTGAGGGTGCTTGTGTGCGGTTTTAAAGCACGTAAAGTGTTCTTTTTCCCCCACTTCCATCCAGGGGGGAAACCTGGAATCTTACCCTACTTGGAGCTCCGCAGCCCTGGGTAGAAGGAGTGACTTTGCCCCCTTGGAGCTGAAACACTCCTAATGTGTAAAATAGCTGCCTGGAAGGTTGCAAATGGCCCAGGGACATTGCAGGCCCAGTGCTGACACTGTGAGGGTGCTTGTGTACCGTTTTGAAGCACGTAAAGTGTTCTTTTTTTTCCACTTCCATCCAGGGGGAAAACCTGGAATCTTACCCTACTTGGAGCTCCGTAGCCCTGGGTAGAAGGAGTGACTTTGCCCCCTTGGAGCCTAATGTCGAAAACAGCTGCCTGGAGGTTGCAAATGGGCCAGGGACATTGCAGGCCCAGTGCTGGCACTGTGAGGGTGCTTGTCTGCGGTTTTAAAGCACGTAAAGTGTTCTTTTTTTTCCACTTCCATCCAGGGGGAAAACCGGGAATCTTACCCTACTTGGAGCTCCGTAGCCCTGGGTAGAAGGAGTGACTTTGCCCCCTTGGAGCTGAAACACCCATAATGTGTAAAATAGCTGCCTGGAAGGTTGCAAATGGCCCAGGGACATTGCAGGCCCAGTGCTGACACTGTGAGGGTGCTTGTGTACCGTTTTGAACCACGAAAAATGATCTTTTTTTCCACTTCCATCAAGGGGGAAAACCTGGAATCTTACCCTACTTGGAGCTCCGTAGCCCTGGGTAGAAGGAGTGACTTTGCCCCCTTGGAGCCTAATGTCGAAAACAGCTGCCTGGAGGTTGCAAATGGGCCAGGGACATTGCAGGCCCAGTGCTGACACTGTGAGGGTGCTTGTGTACCGTTTTGAAGCACGTAAAGTGTTCTTTTTTTTCCACTTCCATCCAGGGGGAAAACCTGGAATCTTACCCTACTTGGAGCTCCGTAGCCCTGGGTAGAAGGAGTGACTTTGCCCCCTTGGAGCTGAAACACCCATAATGTGTAAAATAGCTGCCTGGAAGGTTGCAAATGGCCCAGGGACATTGCAGGCCCAGTGCTGACACTGTGAGGGTGCTTGTGTACCGTTTTGAACCACGAAAAATGATCTTTTTTTCCACTTCCATCAAGGGGGGAAACCTGGAATCTTACCCTACTTGGAGCTCCGTAGCCCTGGGTAGAAGGAGTGACTTTGCCCCCTTGGAGCTGAAACACCCATAATGTGTAAAATAGCTGCCTGGAAGGTTGCAAATGGCCCAGGGACATTGCAGGCCCAGTGCTGACACTGTGAGGGTGCTTGTGTACCGTTTTGAACCACGAAAAATGATCTTTTTTTCCACTTCCATCAAGGGGGGAAACCTGGAATCTTACCCTACTTGGAGCTCCGTAGCCCTGGGTAGAAGGAGTGACTTTGCCCCCTTGGAGCCTAATGTCGAAAACAGCTGCCTGGAGGTTGCAAATGGGCCAGGGACATTGCAGGCCCAGTGCTTGCACTGTGAGGGTGCTTGTGAGCGGTTTTAAAGCACGTAAAGTGTTCTTTTTTTTTCCCCACTTCCATCCAGGGGGGAAACCTGGAATCTTACCCTACTTGGAGCTCCGTAGCCCTGGGTAGAAGGAGTGACTTTGCCCCCTTGGAGCTGAAACACTCATAATGTGTAAAATAGCAGCCTGGAAGGTTGCAAATGGGCCAGGGACATTGCAGGCCCAGTGCTGACACTGTGAGGGTGCTTGTGTACCGTTTTGAATCATGTAAAGTGTTCTTTTATTTTTCACTTCCATCCCGGGGTTAAACCTGGAATCTTACCCTACTTGGAGCTCCGTAGCCCTGTGTAGAAGGAGTGACTTTGCCCCCTTGGAGCTGAAACACTCATAATGTGTAAAATAGCTGCCTGGAAGGTTACAAATGGGCCCAGGGACACTGCAGGCCCAGTGCTGACACTGTGAGGGTGCTTGTGTACCTCTTTGAAGCACGTAAAGTGTTCTTTTTTTCCCACTTCCATCCAGGGGGAAAACCTGGAATCTTACCCGACTTGGAGCTCCGTAGCCCTGGGTAGAAGGAGTGACTTTACCCCCGTGGAGCTGAAACACCCATAATGTGTAAAATAGCTGCCTGGAAGGTTGCAAATGGGCCAGGGACATTGCAGGCCCAGTGCTGACACTGTGAGGGTGCTTGTGTGCGGTTTTAAAGCACGTAAAGTGTTCTTTTTTTCCCCACTTCCATCCAGGGGGAAAACCTGGAATCTTACCCTACTTGGAGCTCCGTAGCCCTGGGTAGAAGGAGTGACTTTGCCCCCTTGAAGCTGAAACACCCATAATGTGTAAAATAGCTGCCTGGAAGGTAGCAAATGGCCCAGGGACATTGCAGGCCCAGTGCTGACACTGTGTGGGTGCTTGTGTACAGTTTTGAAGCACGTAAAGTGTTCTTTTTTCTCCACTTCCATCCAGGGGGAAAACCTGGAATCTTACCCTACTTGGAGCTCCGTAGCCCTGGGTAGAAGGAGTGACTTTGCCCCCTTGGAGCCTAATGTCGAAAACAGCTGCCTGGAGGTTGCAAATGGGCCAGGGACATTGCAGGCCCAGTGCTGACACTGTGAGGGTGCTTGTGTACCGTTTTGAATCATGTAAAGTGTTCTTTTATTTTTCACTTCCATCCCGGGGTTAAACCTGGAATCTTACCCTACTTGGAGCTCCGTAGCCCTGGGTAGAAGGAGTGACTTTGCCCCCTTGGAGCTGAAACACTCATAATGTGTAAAATAGCTGCCTGGAAGGTTACAAATGGGCCCAGGGACACTGCAGGCCCAGTGCTGACACTGTGAGGGTGCTTGTGTACCTCTTTGAAGCACGTAAAGTGTTCTTTTTTTCCCACTTCCATCCAGGGGGAAAACCTGGAATCTTACCCGACTTGGAGCTCCGTAGCCCTGGGTAGAAGGAGTGACTTTACCCCCGTGGAGCCGAAACACCCATAATGTGTAAAATAGCTGCCTGGAAGGTTGCAAATGGGCCAGGGACATTGCAGGCCCAGTGCTGACACTGTGAGGGTGCTTGTGTGCGGTTTTAAAGCACGTAAAGTGTTCTTTTTTTTCCCACTTCCATCCAGGGGGAAAACCTGGAATCTTACCCTACTTGGAGCTCCGCAGCCCTGGGTAGAAGGAGTGACTTTGCCCCTTTGGAGCTGAAACACTCATAATGTGTAAAATAGCTGCCTGGAAGGTTGCAAATGGGCCAGGGACATTGCAGGCCCAGTGCTGACACTGTGAGGGTGCTTGTGTGCGGTTTTGAAGCACGTAAAGTGTTCTTTTTTTTCCACTTCCATCCAGGGGGAAAACCTGGAATCTTACCCTACTTGGAGCTCCGTAGCCCTGGGTAGAAGGAGTGACTTTGCCCCCTTGGAGCCTAATGTCGAAAACAGCTGCCTGGAGGTTGCAAATGGGCCAGGTACATTGCAGGCCCAGTGCTGGCACTGTGAGGGTGCTTGTGTGCGGTTTTAAAGCACGTAAAGTGTTCTTTTTTTTCCCCACTTCAATCCAGGGGGAAAACCTGGAATCTTACCCTACTTGGAGCTCCGCAGCCCTGGGTAGAAGGAGTGACTTTGCCCCCTTGGAGCTGAAACACTCATAATGTGTAAAATAGCTGCCTGGAAGGTTACAAATGGGCCCAGGGACACTGCAGGCCCAGTGCTGACACTGTGAGGGTGTTTGTGTACCTCTTTGAAGCACGTAAAGTGTTCTTTTTTTTCCACTTCCATCCAGGGGGAAAACCTGGAATCTTACCCGACTTGGAGCTCCGTAGCCCTGGGTAGAAGGAGTGACTTTGCCCCCTTGGAGCTGAAACACCCATAATGTGTAAAATAGCTGCCTGGAAGGTTGCAAATGGGCCAGGGACATTGCAGGCCCAGTGCTGACACTGTGAGGGTGCTTGTGTGCGGTTTTAAAGCACGTAAAGTGTTCTTTTTTTTCCACTTCCATCCAGGGGTAAAACCTGGAATCTTACCCTACTTGGAGCTCCGCAGCCCTGGGTAGAAGGAGTGACTTTGCCCCCTTGGAGCTGAAACACCCATAATGTGTAAAATAGCTGCCTGGAAGGTTGCAAATGGGCCAGGGACATTGCAGGCCCAGTGCTGACACTGTGAGGGTGCTTGTGTGCGGTTTTAAAGCACGTAAAGTGTTCTTTTTCCCCCACTTCCATCCAGGGGGGAAACCTGGAATCTTACCCTACTTGGAGCTCCGCAGCCCTGGGTAGAAGGAGTGACTTTGCCCCCTTGGAGCCTAATGTCGAAAACAGCTGCCTGGAGGTTGCAAATGGGCCAGGGACATTGCAGGCCCAGTGCTGACGCTGTGAGGGTGCTTGTGTACCGTTTTGAAGCACGTAAAGTGTTCTTTTTTTTCCACTTCCATCCAGGGGGAAAACCTGGAATCTTACCCTACTTGGAGCTCCGTAGCCCTGGGTAGAAGGAGTGACTTTGCCCCCTTGGAGCTGAAACACTCATAATGTGTAAAATAGCAGCCTGGAAGGTTGCAAATGGGCCAGGGACATTGCAGGCTCACTGCTGGCACTGTGAGGGTGCTTGTGTACAGTTTAAAAGCACGTAAAGTGTTCTTTTTTGTCCACTTCCATCCAGGGGGAAAACCTGGAATCTTACCCTACTTGGAGCTCCGTAGCCCTGGGTAGAAGGAGTGACTTTGCCCCCTTGGAGCTGAAACACTCATAATGTGTAAAATAGCAGCCTGGAAGGTTGCAAATGGGCCAGGGACATTGCAGGCTCACTGCTGGCACTGTGAGGGTGCTTGTGTACAGTTTAAAAGCACGTAAAGTGTTCTTTTTTCTCCACTTCCATCCAGGGGGAAAACCTGGAATCTTACCCTACTTGGAGCTCCGTAGCCCTGGGTAGAAGGAGTGACTTTGCCCCCTTGGAGCCTAATGTCGAAAACAGCTGCCTGGAGGTTGCAAATGGGCCAGGGACATTGCAGGCCCAGTGCTGCCACTGTGAGGGTGCTTGTGTACCTCTTTGAAGCACGTAAAGTGTTCTTTTTTTTTCTTCCACTTCCATCCAGGGGGAAAACCTGGAATCTTACCCTACTTGGAGCTCCGTAGCCCTGGGTAGAAGGAGTGACTTTGCCCCCTTGGAGCTGAAACACCCATAATGTGTAAAATAGCAGCCTGGAAGGTCGCAAATGGGCCAGGGACATTGCAGGCTCAGTGCTGGCACTGTGAGGGTGCTTGTGTGCGGTTTTAAAGCACGTAAAGTGTTCTTTTTTTTCCCACTTCCATCCAGGGGGGAAACCTGGAATCTTACCCTACTTGGAGCTCCGTAGCCCTGGGTAGAAGGAGTGACTTTGCCCCCTTGGAGCCTAATGTCGAAAACAGCTGCCTGGAGGTTGCAAATGGGCCAGGGACATTGCAGGCCCAGTGCTGACACTGTGAGGGTGCTTGTGTACCGTTTTGAAGCACGTAAAGTGTTCTTTTTTTTCCACTTCCATCCAGGGGGAAAACCTGGAATCTTACCCTACTTGGAGCTCCGTAGCCCTGGGTAGAAGGAGTGACTTTGCCCCCTTGGAGCTGAAACACTCATAATGTGTAAAATAGCAGCCTGGAAGGTTGCAAATGGGCCAGGGACATTGCAGGCCCAGTGCTGACACTGCGAGGGTGCTTGTGTACCGTTTTGAATCATGTAAAGTGTTCTTTTATTTTTCACTTCCATCCCGGGGTTAAACCTGGAATCTTACCCTACTTGGAGCTCCGTAGCCCTGGGTAGAAGGAGTGACTTTGCCCCCTTGGAGCTGAAACACTCATAATGTGTAAAATAGCTGCCTGGAAGGTTACAAATGGGCCCAGGGACACTGCAGGCCCAGTGCTGACACTGTGAGGGTGCTTGTGTACCTCTTTGAAGCACGTAAAGTGTTCTTTTTTTCCCACTTCCATCCAGGGGGAAAACCTGGAATCTTACCCTACTTGGAGCTCCGTAGCCCTGGGTAGAAGGAGTGACTTTGCCCCCTTGGAGCCTAATGTCGAAAACAGCTGCCTGGAGGTTGCAAATGGGCCAGGGACATTGCAGGCCCAGTGCTGGCACTGTGAGGGTGCTTGTGTACAGTTTTGAAGCACGTAAAGTGTTTTTTTTTTTCCACTTCCATCCAGGGGGAAAACCTGGAATCTTACCCTACTTGGAGCTCCGCAGCCCTGGGTAGAAGGAGTGACTTTGCCCCCTTGGAGCTGAAACACCCATAATGTGTAAAATAGCTGCCTGGAAGGTTGCAAATGGGCCCAGTGACATTGCAGGCCCAGTGCAGACACTGTGAGGGTGCTTGTGTACCGTTTTGAAGCACGTAAAGTGTTCTTTTTTTTCCACTTCCATCCAGGGGGAAAACCTGGAATCTTACCCTACTTGGAGCTCCGTAGCCCTGGGTAGAAGGAGTGACTTTGCCCCCTTGAAGCTGAAACACTCATAATGTGTAAAATAGCAGCCTGGAAGGTTGCAAATGGGCCAGGGACATTGCAGGCTCACTGCTGGCACTGTGAGGGTGCTTGTGTGCGGTTTTAAAGCACGTAAAGTGTTCTTTTTTTCCCCACTTCCATCCAGGGGGAAAACCTGGAATCTTACCATACTTGGAGCTCCGTAGCCCTGGGTAGAAGGAGTGACTTTGCCCCCTTGAAGCTGAAACACCCATAATGTGTAAAATAGCTGCCTGGAAGGTAGCAAATGGCCCAGGGACATTGCAGGCCCAGTGCTGACACTGTGAGGGTGCTTGTGTACAGTTTTGAAGCACGTAAAGTGTTTTTTTTTTTCCACTTCCATCCAGGGGGAAAACCTGGAATCTTACCCTACTTGGAGCTCCGCAGCCCTGGGTATAAGGAGTGACTTTGCCCCCTTGGAGCTGAAACACCCATAATGTGTAAAATAGCTGCCTGGAAGGTTGCAAATGGGCCCAGTGACATTGCAGGCCCAGTGCAGACACTGTGAGGGTGCTTGTGTACCGTTTTGAAGCACGTAAAGTGTTCTTTTTTTTCCACTTCCATCCAGGGGGAAAACCTGGAATCTTACCCTACTTGGAGCTCCGTAGCCCTGGGTAGAAGGAGTGACTTTGCCCCCTTGAAGCTGAAACACTCATAATGTGTAAAATAGCAGCCTGGAAGGTTGCAAATGGGCCAGGGACATTGCAGGCTCACTGCTGGCACTGTGAGGGTGCTTGTGTGCGGTTTTAAAGCACGTAAAGTGTTCTTTTTTTCCCCACTTCCATCCAGGGGGAAAACCTGGAATCTTACCATACTTGGAGCTCCGTAGCCCTGGGTAGAAGGAGTGACTTTGCCCCCTTGAAGCTGAAACACCCATAATGTGTAAAATAGCTGCCTGGAAGGTAGCAAATGGCCCAGGGACATTGCAGGCCCAGTGCTGACACTGTGAGGGTGCTTGTGTACAGTTTTGAAGCACGTAAAGTGTTTTTTTTTTTTCCACTTCCATCCAGGGGGAAAACCTGGAATCTTACCCTACTTGGAGCTCCGCAGCCCTGGGTAGAAGGAGTGACTTTGCCCCCTTGGAGCTGAAACACCCATAATGTGTAAAATAGCTGCCTGGAAGGTTGCAAATGGCCCAGGGACATTGCAGGCCCAGTGCTGACACTGTGAGGGTGCTTGTGTACCGTTTTGAACCACGAAAAATGATCTTTTTTTCCACTTCCATCAAGGGGGGAAACCTGGAATCTTACCCTACTTGGAGCTCCGTAGCCCTGGGTAGAAGGAGTGACTTTGCCCCCTTGGAGCCTAATGTCGAAAACAGCTGCCTGGAGGTTGCAAATGGGCCAGGGACATTGCAGGCCCAGTGCTTGCACTGTGAGGGTGCTTGTGAGCGGTTTTAAAGCACGTAAAGTGTTCTTTTTTTTTTCCCCACTTCCATCCAGGGGGGAAACCTGGAATCTTACCCTACTTGGAGCTCCGTAGCCCTGGGTAGAAGGAGTGACTTTGCCCCCTTGGAGCTGAAACACTCATAATGTGTAAAATAGCAGCCTGGAAGGTTGCAAATGGGCCAGGGACATTGCAGGCCCAGTGCTGACACTGTGAGGGTGCTTGTGTACCGTTTTGAATCATGTAAAGTGTTCTTTTATTTTTCACTTCCATCCCGGGGTTAAACCTGGAATCTTACCCTACTTGGAGCTCCGTAGCCCTGGGTAGAAGGAGTGACTTTGCCCCCTTGGAGCTGAAACACTCATAATGTGTAAAATAGCTGCCTGGAAGGTTACAAATGGGCCCAGGGACACTGCAGGCCCAGTGCTGACACTGTGAGGGTGCTTGTGTACCTCTTTGAAGCACGTAAAGTGTTCTTTTTTTCCCACTTCCATCCAGGGGGAAAACCTGGAATCTTACCCTACTTGGAGCTCCGTAGCCCTGGGTAGAAGGAGTGACTTTGCCCCCTTGGAGCCTAATGTCGAAAACAGCTGCCTGGAGGTTGCAAATGGGCCAGGGACATTGCAGGCCCAGTGCTGGCACTGTGAGGGTGCTTGTGTACAGTTTTGAAGCACGTAAAGTGTTTTTTTTTTTCCACTTCCATCCAGGGGGAAAACCTGGAATCTTACCCTACTTGGAGCTCCGCAGCCCTGGGTAGAAGGAGTGACTTTGCCCCCTTGGAGCTGAAACACCCATAATGTGTAAAATAGCTGCCTGGAAGGTTGCAAATGGGCCCAGTGACATTGCAGGCCCAGTGCAGACACTGTGAGGGTGCTTGTGTACCGTTTTGAAGCACGTAAAGTGTTCTTTTTTTTCCACTTCCATCCAGGGGGAAAACCTGGAATCTTACCCTACTTGGAGCTCCGTAGCCCTGGGTAGAAGGAGTGACTTTGCCCCCTTGAAGCTGAAACACTCATAATGTGTAAAATAGCAGCCTGGAAGGTTGCAAATGGGCCAGGGACATTGCAGGCTCACTGCTGGCACTGTGAGGGTGCTTGTGTGCGGTTTTAAAGCACGTAAAGTGTTCTTTTTTTCCCCACTTCCATCCAGGGGGAAAACCTGGAATATTACCATACTTGGAGCTCCGTAGCCCTGGGTAGAAGGAGTGACTTTGCCCCCTTGAAGCTGAAACACCCATAATGTGTAAAATAGCTGCCTGGAAGGTAGCAAATGGCCCAGGGACATTGCAGGCCCAGTGCTGACACTGTGAGGGTGCTTGTGTACAGTTTTGAAGCACGTAAAGTGTTCTTTTTTCTCCACTTCCATCCAGGGGGAAAACCTGGAATCTTACCCTACTTGGAGCTCCGTAGCCCTGGGTAGAAGGAGTGACTTTGCCCCCTTGGAGCCTAATGTCGAAAACAGCTGCCTGGAGGTTGCAAATGGGCCAGGGACATTGCAGGCCCAGTGCTGACACTGTGAGGGTGCTTGTGTACCGTTTTGAATCATGTAAAGTGTTCTTTTATTTTTCACTTCCATCCCGGGGTTAAACCTGGAATCTTACCCTACTTGGAGCTCCGTAGCCCTGGGTAGAAGGAGTGACTTTGCCCCCTTGGAGCTGAAACACTCATAATGTGTAAAATAGCTGCCTGGAAGGTTACAAATGGGCCCAGGGACACTGCAGGCCCATTGCTGACACTGTGAGGGTGCTTGTGTACCTCTTTGAAGCACGTAAAGTGTTCTTTTTTTCCCACTTCCATCCAGGGGGAAAACCTGGAATCTTACCCGACTTGGAGCTCCGTAGCCCTGGGTAGAAGGAGTGACTTTGCCCCCTTGGAGCTGAAACACCCATAATGTGTAAAATAGCTGCCTGGAAGGTTGCAAATGGGCCAGGGACATTGCAGGCCCAGTGCTGACACTGTGAGGGTGCTTGTGTGCGGTTTTAAAGCACGTAAAGTGTTCTTTTTTTTCCACTTCCATCCAGGGGTAAAACCTGGAATCTTACCCTACTTGGAGCTCCGCAGCCCTGGGTAGAAGGAGTGACTTTGCCCCCTTGGAGCTGAAACACCCATAATGTGTAAAATAGCTGCCTGGAAGGTTGCAAATGGGCCAGGGACATTGCAGGCCCAGTGCTGACACTGTGAGGGTGCTTGTGTGCGGTTTTAAAGCACGTAAAGTGTTCTTTTTCCCCCACTTCCATCCAGGGGGGAAACCTGGAATCTTACCCTACTTGGAGCTCCGCAGCCCTGGGTAGAAGGAGTGACTTTGCCCCCTTGGAGCTGAAACACTCCTAATGTGTAAAATAGCTGCCTGGAAGGTTGCAAATGGCCCAGGGACATTGCAGGCCCAGTGCTGACACTGTGAGGGTGCTTGTGTACCGTTTTGAAGCACGTAAAGTGTTCTTTTTTTTCCACTTCCATCCAGGGGGAAAACCTGGAATCTTACCCTACTTGGAGCTCCGTAGCCCTGGGTAGAAGGAGTGACTTTGCCCCCTTGGAGCCTAATGTCGAAAACAGCTGCCTGGAGGTTGCAAATGGGCCAGGGACATTGCAGGCCCAGTGCTGGCACTGTGAGGGTGCTTGTCTGCGGTTTTAAAGCACGTAAAGTGTTCTTTTTTTTCCACTTCCATCCAGGGGGAAAACCGGGAATCTTACCCTACTTGGAGCTCCGTAGCCCTGGGTAGAAGGAGTGACTTTGCCCCCTTGGAGCTGAAACACCCATAATGTGTAAAATAGCTGCCTGGAAGGTTGCAAATGGCCCAGGGACATTGCAGGCCCAGTGCTGACACTGTGAGGGTGCTTGTGTACCGTTTTGAACCACGAAAAATGATCTTTTTTTCCACTTCCATCAAGGGGGAAAACCTGGAATCTTACCCTACTTGGAGCTCCGTAGCCCTGGGTAGAAGGAGTGACTTTGCCCCCTTGGAGCCTAATGTCGAAAACAGCTGCCTGGAGGTTGCAAATGGGCCAGGGACATTGCAGGCCCAGTGCTGACACTGTGAGGGTGCTTGTGTACCGTTTTGAAGCACGTAAAGTGTTCTTTTTTTTCCACTTCCATCCAGGGGGAAAACCTGGAATCTTACCCTACTTGGAGCTCCGTAGCCCTGGGTAGAAGGAGTGACTTTGCCCCCTTGGAGCTGAAACACCCATAATGTGTAAAATAGCTGCCTGGAAGGTTGCAAATGGCCCAGGGACATTGCAGGCCCAGTGCTGACACTGTGAGGGTGCTTGTGTACCGTTTTGAACCACGAAAAATGATCTTTTTTTCCACTTCCATCAAGGGGGGAAACCTGGAATCTTACCCTACTTGGAGCTCCGTAGCCCTGGGTAGAAGGAGTGACTTTGCCCCCTTGGAGCTGAAACACCCATAATGTGTAAAATAGCTGCCTGGAAGGTTGCAAATGGCCCAGGGACATTGCAGGCCCAGTGCTGACACTGTGAGGGTGCTTGTGTACCGTTTTGAACCACGAAAAATGATCTTTTTTTCCACTTCCATCAAGGGGGGAAACCTGGAATCTTACCCTACTTGGAGCTCCGTAGCCCTGGGTAGAAGGAGTGACTTTGCCCCCTTGGAGCCTAATGTCGAAAACAGCTGCCTGGAGGTTGCAAATGGGCCAGGGACATTGCAGGCCCAGTGCTTGCACTGTGAGGGTGCTTGTGAGCGGTTTTAAAGCACGTAAAGTGTTCTTTTTTTTTCCCCACTTCCATCCAGGGGGGAAACCTGGAATCTTACCCTACTTGGAGCTCCGTAGCCCTGGGTAGAAGGAGTGACTTTGCCCCCTTGGAGCTGAAACACTCATAATGTGTAAAATAGCAGCCTGGAAGGTTGCAAATGGGCCAGGGACATTGCAGGCCCAGTGCTGACACTGTGAGGGTGCTTGTGTACCGTTTTGAATCATGTAAAGTGTTCTTTTATTTTTCACTTCCATCCCGGGGTTAAACCTGGAATCTTACCCTACTTGGAGCTCCGTAGCCCTGGGTAGAAGGAGTGACTTTGCCCCCTTGGAGCTGAAACACTCATAATGTGTAAAATAGCTGCCTGGAAGGTTACAAATGGGCCCAGGGACACTGCAGGCCCAGTGCTGACACTGTGAGGGTGCTTGTGTACCTCTTTGAAGCACGTAAAGTGTTCTTTTTTTCCCACTTCCATCCAGGGGGAAAACCTGGAATCTTACCCGACTTGGAGCTCCGTAGCCCTGGGTAGAAGGAGTGACTTTACCCCCGTGGAGCTGAAACACCCATAATGTGTAAAATAGCTGCCTGGAAGGTTGCAAATGGGCCAGGGACATTGCAGGCCCAGTGCTGACACTGTGAGGGTGCTTGTGTGCGGTTTTAAAGCACGTAAAGTGTTCTTTTTTTCCCCACTTCCATCCAGGGGGAAAACCTGGAATCTTACCCTACTTGGAGCTCCGTAGCCCTGGGTAGAAGGAGTGACTTTGCCCCCTTGAAGCTGAAACACCCATAATGTGTAAAATAGCTGCCTGGAAGGTAGCAAATGGCCCAGGGACATTGCAGGCCCAGTGCTGACACTGTGTGGGTGCTTGTGTACAGTTTTGAAGCACGTAAAGTGTTCTTTTTTCTCCACTTCCATCCAGGGGGAAAACCTGGAATCTTACCCTACTTGGAGCTCCGTAGCCCTGGGTAGAAGGAGTGACTTTGCCCCCTTGGAGCCTAATGTCGAAAACAGCTGCCTGGAGGTTGCAAATGGGCCAGGGACATTGCAGGCCCAGTGCTGACACTGTGAGGGTGCTTGTGTACCGTTTTGAATCATGTAAAGTGTTCTTTTATTTTTCACTTCCATCCCGGGGTTAAACCTGGAATCTTACCCTACTTGGAGCTCCGTAGCCCTGGGTAGAAGGAGTGACTTTGCCCCCTTGGAGCTGAAACACTCATAATGTGTAAAATAGCTGCCTGGAAGGTTACAAATGGGCCCAGGGACACTGCAGGCCCAGTGCTGACACTGTGAGGGTGCTTGTGTACCTCTTTGAAGCACGTAAAGTGTTCTTTTTTTCCCACTTCCATCCAGGGGGAAAACCTGGAATCTTACCCGACTTGGAGCTCCGTAGCCCTGGGTAGAAGGAGTGACTTTACCCCCGTGGAGCCGAAACACCCATAATGTGTAAAATAGCTGCCTGGAAGGTTGCAAATGGGCCAGGGACATTGCAGGCCCAGTGCTGACACTGTGAGGGTGCTTGTGTGCGGTTTTAAAGCACGTAAAGTGTTCTTTTTTTTCCCACTTCCATCCAGGGGGAAAACCTGGAATCTTACCCTACTTGGAGCTCCGCAGCCCTGGGTAGAAGGAGTGACTTTGCCCCTTTGGAGCTGAAACACTCATAATGTGTAAAATAGCTGCCTGGAAGGTTGCAAATGGGCCAGGGACATTGCAGGCCCAGTGCTGACACTGTGAGGGTGCTTGTGTGCGGTTTTGAAGCACGTAAAGTGTTCTTTTTTTTCCACTTCCATCCAGGGGGAAAACCTGGAATCTTACCCTACTTGGAGCTCCGTAGCCCTGGGTAGAAGGAGTGACTTTGCCCCCTTGGAGCCTAATGTCGAAAACAGCTGCCTGGAGGTTGCAAATGGGCCAGGTACATTGCAGGCCCAGTGCTGGCACTGTGAGGGTGCTTGTGTGCGGTTTTAAAGCACGTAAAGTGTTCTTTTTTTTCCCCACTTCAATCCAGGGGGAAAACCTGGAATCTTACCCTACTTGGAGCTCCGCAGCCCTGGGTAGAAGGAGTGACTTTGCCCCCTTGGAGCCTAATGTCGAAAACAGCTGCCTGGAGGTTGCAAATGGGCCAGGGACATTGCAGGCCCAGTGCTGACACTGTGAGTGTGCTTGTCTGCGGTTTTAAAGCACGTAAAGTGTTCTTTTTTTTCCACTTCCATCCAGGGGGAAAACCGGGAATCTTACCCTACTTGGAGCTCCGTAGCCCTGGGTAGAAGGAGTGACTTTGCCCCCTTGGAGCTGAAACACCCATAATGTGTAAAATAGCTGCCTGGAAGGTTGCAAATGGCCCAGGGACATTGCAGGCCCAGTGCTGACACTGTGAGGGTGCTTGTGTACCGTTTTGAACCACGAAAAATGATCTTTTTTTCCACTTCCATCAAGGGGGAAAACCTGGAATCTTACCCTACTTGGAGCTCCGTAGCCCTGGGTAGAAGGAGTGACTTTGCCCCCTTGGAGCCTAATGTCGAAAACAGCTGCCTGGAGGTTGCAAATGGGCCAGGGACATTGCAGGCCCAGTGCTGACACTGTGAGGGTGCTTGTGTACCGTTTTGAAGCACGTAAAGTGTTCTTTTTTTTCCACTTCCATCCAGGGGGAAAACCTGGAATCTTACCCTACTTGGAGCTCCGTAGCCCTGGGTAGAAGGAGTGACTTTGCCCCCTTGGAGCTGAAACACCCATAATGTGTAAAATAGCTGCCTGGAAGGTTGCAAATGGCCCAGGGACATTGCAGGCCCAGTGCTGACACTGTGAGGGTGCTTGTGTACCGTTTTGAACCACGAAAAATGATCTTTTTTTCCACTTCCATCAAGGGGGGAAACCTGGAATCTTACCCTACTTGGAGCTCCGTAGCCCTGGGTAGAAGGAGTGACTTTGCCCCCTTGGAGCTGAAACACCCATAATGTGTAAAATAGCTGCCTGGAAGGTTGCAAATGGCCCAGGGACATTGCAGGCCCAGTGCTGACACTGTGAGGGTGCTTGTGTACCGTTTTGAACCACGAAAAATGATCTTTTTTTCCACTTCCATCAAGGGGGGAAACCTGGAATCTTACCCTACTTGGAGCTCCGTAGCCCTGGGTAGAAGGAGTGACTTTGCCCCCTTGGAGCCTAATGTCGAAAACAGCTGCCTGGAGGTTGCAAATGGGCCAGGGACATTGCAGGCCCAGTGCTTGCACTGTGAGGGTGCTTGTGAGCGGTTTTAAAGCACGTAAAGTGTTCTTTTTTTTTCCCCACTTCCATCCAGGGGGGAAACCTGGAATCTTACCCTACTTGGAGCTCCGTAGCCCTGGGTAGAAGGAGTGACTTTGCCCCCTTGGAGCTGAAACACTCATAATGTGTAAAATAGCAGCCTGGAAGGTTGCAAATGGGCCAGGGACATTGCAGGCCCAGTGCTGACACTGTGAGGGTGCTTGTGTACCGTTTTGAATCATGTAAAGTGTTCTTTTATTTTTCACTTCCATCCCGGGGTTAAACCTGGAATCTTACCCTACTTGGAGCTCCGTAGCCCTGGGTAGAAGGAGTGACTTTGCCCCCTTGGAGCTGAAACACTCATAATGTGTAAAATAGCTGCCTGGAAGGTTACAAATGGGCCCAGGGACACTGCAGGCCCAGTGCTGACACTGTGAGGGTGCTTGTGTACCTCTTTGAAGCACGTAAAGTGTTCTTTTTTTCCCACTTCCATCCAGGGGGAAAACCTGGAATCTTACCCTACTTGGAGCTCCGTAGCCCTGGGTAGAAGGAGTGACTTTGCCCCCTTGGAGCCTAATGTCGAAAACAGCTGCCTGGAGGTTGCAAATGGGCCAGGGACATTGCAGGCCCAGTGCTGGCACTGTGAGGGTGCTTGTGTACAGTTTTGAAGCACGTAAAGTGTTTTTTTTTTTCCACTTCCATCCAGGGGGAAAACCTGGAATCTTACCCTACTTGGAGCTCCGCAGCCCTGGGTAGAAGGAGTGACTTTGCCCCCTTGGAGCTGAAACACCCATAATGTGTAAAATAGCTGCCTGGAAGGTTGCAAATGGGCCCAGTGACATTGCAGGCCCAGTGCAGACACTGTGAGGGTGCTTGTGTACCGTTTTGAAGCACGTAAAGTGTTCTTTTTTTTCCACTTCCATCCAGGGGGAAAACCTGGAATCTTACCCTACTTGGAGCTCCGTAGCCCTGGGTAGAAGGAGTGACTTTGCCCCCTTGAAGCTGAAACACTCATAATGTGTAAAATAGCAGCCTGGAAGGTTGCAAATGGGCCAGGGACATTGCAGGCTCACTGCTGGCACTGTGAGGGTGCTTGTGTGCGGTTTTAAAGCACGTAAAGTGTTCTTTTTTTCCCCACTTCCATCCAGGGGGAAAACCTGGAATCTTACCATACTTGGAGCTCCGTAGCCCTGGGTAGAAGGAGTGACTTTGCCCCCTTGAAGCTGAAACACCCATAATGTGTAAAATAGCTGCCTGGAAGGTAGCAAATGGCCCAGGGACATTGCAGGCCCAGTGCTGACACTGTGAGGGTGCTTGTGTACAGTTTTGAAGCACGTAAAGTGTTCTTTTTTCTCCACTTCCATCCAGGGGGAAAACCTGGAATCTTACCCTACTTGGAGCTCCGTAGCCCTGGGTAGAAGGAGTGACTTTGCCCCCTTGGAGCCTAATGTCGAAAACAGCTGCCTGGAGGTTGCAAATGGGCCAGGGACATTGCAGGCCCAGTGCTGACACTGTGAGGGTGCTTGTGTACCGTTTTGAATCATGTAAAGTGTTCTTTTATTTTTCACTTCCATCCCGGGGTTAAACCTGGAATCTTACCCTACTTGGAGCTCCGTAGCCCTGGGTAGAAGGAGTGACTTTGCCCCCTTGGAGCTGAAACACTCATAATGTGTAAAATAGCTGCCTGGAAGGTTACAAATGGGCCCAGGGACACTGCAGGCCCATTGCTGACACTGTGAGGGTGCTTGTGTACCTCTTTGAAGCACGTAAAGTGTTCTTTTTTTCCCACTTCCATCCAGGGGGAAAACCTGGAATCTTACCCGACTTGGAGCTCCGTAGCCCTGGGTAGAAGGAGTGACTTTGCCCCCTTGGAGCTGAAACACCCATAATGTGTAAAATAGCTGCCTGGAAGGTTGCAAATGGGCCAGGGACATTGCAGGCCCAGTGCTGACACTGTGAGGGTGCTTGTGTGCGGTTTTAAAGCACGTAAAGTGTTCTTTTTTTTCCACTTCCATCCAGGGGTAAAACCTGGAATCTTACCCTACTTGGAGCTCCGCAGCCCTGGGTAGAAGGAGTGACTTTGCCCCCTTGGAGCTGAAACACCCATAATGTGTAAAATAGCTGCCTGGAAGGTTGCAAATGGGCCAGGGACATTGCAGGCCCAGTGCTGACACTGTGAGGGTGCTTGTGTGCGGTTTTAAAGCACGTAAAGTGTTCTTTTTCCCCCACTTCCATCCAGGGGGGAAACCTGGAATCTTACCCTACTTGGAGCTCCGCAGCCCTGGGTAGAAGGAGTGACTTTGCCCCCTTGGAGCTGAAACACTCCTAATGTGTAAAATAGCTGCCTGGAAGGTTGCAAATGGCCCAGGGACATTGCAGGCCCAGTGCTGACACTGTGAGGGTGCTTGTGTACCGTTTTGAAGCACGTAAAGTGTTCTTTTTTTTCCACTTCCATCCAGGGGGAAAACCTGGAATCTTACCCTACTTGGAGCTCCGTAGCCCTGGGTAGAAGGAGTGACTTTGCCCCCTTGGAGCCTAATGTCGAAAACAGCTGCCTGGAGGTTGCAAATGGGCCAGGGACATTGCAGGCCCAGTGCTGGCACTGTGAGGGTGCTTGTCTGCGGTTTTAAAGCACGTAAAGTGTTCTTTTTTTTCCACTTCCATCCAGGGGGAAAACCGGGAATCTTACCCTACTTGGAGCTCCGTAGCCCTGGGTAGAAGGAGTGACTTTGCCCCCTTGGAGCTGAAACACCCATAATGTGTAAAATAGCTGCCTGGAAGGTTGCAAATGGCCCAGGGACATTGCAGGCCCAGTGCTGACACTGTGAGGGTGCTTGTGTACCGTTTTGAACCACGAAAAATGATCTTTTTTTCCACTTCCATCAAGGGGGAAAACCTGGAATCTTACCCTACTTGGAGCTCCGTAGCCCTGGGTAGAAGGAGTGACTTTGCCCCCTTGGAGCCTAATGTCGAAAACAGCTGCCTGGAGGTTGCAAATGGGCCAGGGACATTGCAGGCCCAGTGCTGACACTGTGAGGGTGCTTGTGTACCGTTTTGAAGCACGTAAAGTGTTCTTTTTTTTCCACTTCCATCCAGGGGGAAAACCTGGAATCTTACCCTACTTGGAGCTCCGTAGCCCTGGGTAGAAGGAGTGACTTTGCCCCCTTGGAGCTGAAACACCCATAATGTGTAAAATAGCTGCCTGGAAGGTTGCAAATGGCCCAGGGACATTGCAGGCCCAGTGCTGACACTGTGAGGGTGCTTGTGTACCGTTTTGAACCACGAAAAATGATCTTTTTTTCCACTTCCATCAAGGGGGGAAACCTGGAATCTTACCCTACTTGGAGCTCCGTAGCCCTGGGTAGAAGGAGTGACTTTGCCCCCTTGGAGCTGAAACACCCATAATGTGTAAAATAGCTGCCTGGAAGGTTGCAAATGGCCCAGGGACATTGCAGGCCCAGTGCTGACACTGTGAGGGTGCTTGTGTACCGTTTTGAACCACGAAAAATGATCTTTTTTTCCACTTCCATCAAGGGGGGAAACCTGGAATCTTACCCTACTTGGAGCTCCGTAGCCCTGGGTAGAAGGAGTGACTTTGCCCCCTTGGAGCCTAATGTCGAAAACAGCTGCCTGGAGGTTGCAAATGGGCCAGGGACATTGCAGGCCCAGTGCTTGCACTGTGAGGGTGCTTGTGAGCGGTTTTAAAGCACGTAAAGTGTTCTTTTTTTTTCCCCACTTCCATCCAGGGGGGAAACCTGGAATCTTACCCTACTTGGAGCTCCGTAGCCCTGGGTAGAAGGAGTGACTTTGCCCCCTTGGAGCTGAAACACTCATAATGTGTAAAATAGCAGCCTGGAAGGTTGCAAATGGGCCAGGGACATTGCAGGCCCAGTGCTGACACTGTGAGGGTGCTTGTGTACCGTTTTGAATCATGTAAAGTGTTCTTTTATTTTTCACTTCCATCCCGGGGTTAAACCTGGAATCTTACCCTACTTGGAGCTCCGTAGCCCTGGGTAGAAGGAGTGACTTTGCCCCCTTGGAGCTGAAACACTCATAATGTGTAAAATAGCTGCCTGGAAGGTTACAAATGGGCCCAGGGACACTGCAGGCCCAGTGCTGACACTGTGAGGGTGCTTGTGTACCTCTTTGAAGCACGTAAAGTGTTCTTTTTTTCCCACTTCCATCCAGGGGGAAAACCTGGAATCTTACCCGACTTGGAGCTCCGTAGCCCTGGGTAGAAGGAGTGACTTTACCCCCGTGGAGCTGAAACACCCATAATGTGTAAAATAGCTGCCTGGAAGGTTGCAAATGGGCCAGGGACATTGCAGGCCCAGTGCTGACACTGTGAGGGTGCTTGTGTGCGGTTTTAAAGCACGTAAAGTGTTCTTTTTTTCCCCACTTCCATCCAGGGGGAAAACCTGGAATCTTACCCTACTTGGAGCTCCGTAGCCCTGGGTAGAAGGAGTGACTTTGCCCCCTTGAAGCTGAAACACCCATAATGTGTAAAATAGCTGCCTGGAAGGTAGCAAATGGCCCAGGGACATTGCAGGCCCAGTGCTGACACTGTGTGGGTGCTTGTGTACAGTTTTGAAGCACGTAAAGTGTTCTTTTTTCTCCACTTCCATCCAGGGGGAAAACCTGGAATCTTACCCTACTTGGAGCTCCGTAGCCCTGGGTAGAAGGAGTGACTTTGCCCCCTTGGAGCCTAATGTCGAAAACAGCTGCCTGGAGGTTGCAAATGGGCCAGGGACATTGCAGGCCCAGTGCTGACACTGTGAGGGTGCTTGTGTACCGTTTTGAATCATGTAAAGTGTTCTTTTATTTTTCACTTCCATCCCGGGGTTAAACCTGGAATCTTACCCTACTTGGAGCTCCGTAGCCCTGGGTAGAAGGAGTGACTTTGCCCCCTTGGAGCTGAAACACTCATAATGTGTAAAATAGCTGCCTGGAAGGTTACAAATGGGCCCAGGGACACTGCAGGCCCAGTGCTGACACTGTGAGGGTGCTTGTGTACCTCTTTGAAGCACGTAAAGTGTTCTTTTTTTCCCACTTCCATCCAGGGGGAAAACCTGGAATCTTACCCGACTTGGAGCTCCGTAGCCCTGGGTAGAAGGAGTGACTTTACCCCCGTGGAGCCGAAACACCCATAATGTGTAAAATAGCTGCCTGGAAGGTTGCAAATGGGCCAGGGACATTGCAGGCCCAGTGCTGACACTGTGAGGGTGCTTGTGTGCGGTTTTAAAGCACGTAAAGTGTTCTTTTTTTTCCCACTTCCATCCAGGGGGAAAACCTGGAATCTTACCCTACTTGGAGCTCCGCAGCCCTGGGTAGAAGGAGTGACTTTGCCCCTTTGGAGCTGAAACACTCATAATGTGTAAAATAGCTGCCTGGAAGGTTGCAAATGGGCCAGGGACATTGCAGGCCCAGTGCTGACACTGTGAGGGTGCTTGTGTGCGGTTTTGAAGCACGTAAAGTGTTCTTTTTTTTCCACTTCCATCCAGGGGGAAAACCTGGAATCTTACCCTACTTGGAGCTCCGTAGCCCTGGGTAGAAGGAGTGACTTTGCCCCCTTGGAGCCTAATGTCGAAAACAGCTGCCTGGAGGTTGCAAATGGGCCAGGTACATTGCAGGCCCAGTGCTGGCACTGTGAGGGTGCTTGTGTGCGGTTTTAAAGCACGTAAAGTGTTCTTTTTTTTCCCCACTTCAATCCAGGGGGAAAACCTGGAATCTTACCCTACTTGGAGCTCCGCAGCCCTGGGTAGAAGGAGTGACTTTGCCCCCTTGGAGCTGAAACACTCATAATGTGTAAAATAGCTGCCTGGAAGGTTACAAATGGGCCCAGGGACACTGCAGGCCCAGTGCTGACACTGTGAGGGTGTTTGTGTACCTCTTTGAAGCACGTAAAGTGTTCTTTTTTTTCCACTTCCATCCAGGGGGAAAACCTGGAATCTTACCCGACTTGGAGCTCCGTAGCCCTGGGTAGAAGGAGTGACTTTGCCCCCTTGGAGCTGAAACACCCATAATGTGTAAAATAGCTGCCTGGAAGGTTGCAAATGGGCCAGGGACATTGCAGGCCCAGTGCTGACACTGTGAGGGTGCTTGTGTGCGGTTTTAAAGCACGTAAAGTGTTCTTTTTTTTCCACTTCCATCCAGGGGTAAAACCTGGAATCTTACCCTACTTGGAGCTCCGCAGCCCTGGGTAGAAGGAGTGACTTTGCCCCCTTGGAGCTGAAACACCCATAATGTGTAAAATAGCTGCCTGGAAGGTTGCAAATGGGCCAGGGACATTGCAGGCCCAGTGCTGACACTGTGAGGGTGCTTGTGTGCGGTTTTAAAGCACGTAAAGTGTTCTTTTTCCCCCACTTCCATCCAGGGGGGAAACCTGGAATCTTACCCTACTTGGAGCTCCGCAGCCCTGGGTAGAAGGAGTGACTTTGCCCCCTTGGAGCCTAATGTCGAAAACAGCTGCCTGGAGGTTGCAAATGGGCCAGGGACATTGCAGGCCCAGTGCTGACGCTGTGAGGGTGCTTGTGTACCGTTTTGAAGCACGTAAAGTGTTCTTTTTTTTCCACTTCCATCCAGGGGGAAAACCTGGAATCTTACCCTACTTGGAGCTCCGTAGCCCTGGGTAGAAGGAGTGACTTTGCCCCCTTGGAGCTGAAACACTCATAATGTGTAAAATAGCAGCCTGGAAGGTTGCAAATGGGCCAGGGACATTGCAGGCTCACTGCTGGCACTGTGAGGGTGCTTGTGTACAGTTTAAAAGCACGTAAAGTGTTCTTTTTTGTCCACTTCCATCCAGGGGGAAAACCTGGAATCTTACCCTACTTGGAGCTCCGTAGCCCTGGGTAGAAGGAGTGACTTTGCCCCCTTGGAGCTGAAACACTCATAATGTGTAAAATAGCAGCCTGGAAGGTTGCAAATGGGCCAGGGACATTGCAGGCTCACTGCTGGCACTGTGAGGGTGCTTGTGTACAGTTTAAAAGCACGTAAAGTGTTCTTTTTTCTCCACTTCCATCCAGGGGGAAAACCTGGAATCTTACCCTACTTGGAGCTCCGTAGCCCTGGGTAGAAGGAGTGACTTTGCCCCCTTGGAGCCTAATGTCGAAAACAGCTGCCTGGAGGTTGCAAATGGGCCAGGGACATTGCAGGCCCAGTGCTGCCACTGTGAGGGTGCTTGTGTACCTCTTTGAAGCACGTAAAGTGTTCTTTTTTTTTCTTCCACTTCCATCCAGGGGGAAAACCTGGAATCTTACCCTACTTGGAGCTCCGTAGCCCTGGGTAGAAGGAGTGACTTTGCCCCCTTGGAGCTGAAACACCCATAATGTGTAAAATAGCAGCCTGGAAGGTCGCAAATGGGCCAGGGACATTGCAGGCTCAGTGCTGGCACTGTGAGGGTGCTTGTGTGCGGTTTTAAAGCACGTAAAGTGTTCTTTTTTTTCCCACTTCCATCCAGGGGGGAAACCTGGAATCTTACCCTACTTGGAGCTCCGTAGCCCTGGGTAGAAGGAGTGACTTTGCCCCCTTGGAGCCTAATGTCGAAAACAGCTGCCTGGAGGTTGCAAATGGGCCAGGGACATTGCAGGCCCAGTGCTGACACTGTGAGGGTGCTTGTGTACCGTTTTGAAGCACGTAAAGTGTTCTTTTTTTTCCACTTCCATCCAGGGGGAAAACCTGGAATCTTACCCTACTTGGAGCTCCGTAGCCCTGGGTAGAAGGAGTGACTTTGCCCCCTTGGAGCTGAAACACTCATAATGTGTAAAATAGCAGCCTGGAAGGTTGCAAATGGGCCAGGGACATTGCAGGCCCAGTGCTGACACTGCGAGGGTGCTTGTGTACCGTTTTGAATCATGTAAAGTGTTCTTTTATTTTTCACTTCCATCCCGGGGTTAAACCTGGAATCTTACCCTACTTGGAGCTCCGTAGCCCTGGGTAGAAGGAGTGACTTTGCCCCCTTGGAGCTGAAACACTCATAATGTGTAAAATAGCTGCCTGGAAGGTTACAAATGGGCCCAGGGACACTGCAGGCCCAGTGCTGACACTGTGAGGGTGCTTGTGTACCTCTTTGAAGCACGTAAAGTGTTCTTTTTTTCCCACTTCCATCCAGGGGGAAAACCTGGAATCTTACCCTACTTGGAGCTCCGTAGCCCTGGGTAGAAGGAGTGACTTTGCCCCCTTGGAGCCTAATGTCGAAAACAGCTGCCTGGAGGTTGCAAATGGGCCAGGGACATTGCAGGCCCAGTGCTGGCACTGTGAGGGTGCTTGTGTACAGTTTTGAAGCACGTAAAGTGTTTTTTTTTTTCCACTTCCATCCAGGGGGAAAACCTGGAATCTTACCCTACTTGGAGCTCCGCAGCCCTGGGTAGAAGGAGTGACTTTGCCCCCTTGGAGCTGAAACACCCATAATGTGTAAAATAGCTGCCTGGAAGGTTGCAAATGGGCCCAGTGACATTGCAGGCCCAGTGCAGACACTGTGAGGGTGCTTGTGTACCGTTTTGAAGCACGTAAAGTGTTCTTTTTTTTCCACTTCCATCCAGGGGGAAAACCTGGAATCTTACCCTACTTGGAGCTCCGTAGCCCTGGGTAGAAGGAGTGACTTTGCCCCCTTGAAGCTGAAACACTCATAATGTGTAAAATAGCAGCCTGGAAGGTTGCAAATGGGCCAGGGACATTGCAGGCTCACTGCTGGCACTGTGAGGGTGCTTGTGTGCGGTTTTAAAGCACGTAAAGTGTTCTTTTTTTCCCCACTTCCATCCAGGGGGAAAACCTGGAATCTTACCATACTTGGAGCTCCGTAGCCCTGGGTAGAAGGAGTGACTTTGCCCCCTTGAAGCTGAAACACCCATAATGTGTAAAATAGCTGCCTGGAAGGTAGCAAATGGCCCAGGGACATTGCAGGCCCAGTGCTGACACTGTGAGGGTGCTTGTGTACAGTTTTGAAGCACGTAAAGTGTTTTTTTTTTTCCACTTCCATCCAGGGGGAAAACCTGGAATCTTACCCTACTTGGAGCTCCGCAGCCCTGGGTAGAAGGAGTGACTTTGCCCCCTTGGAGCTGAAACACCCATAATGTGTAAAATAGCTGCCTGGAAGGTTGCAAATGGGCCCAGTGACATTGCAGGCCCAGTGCAGACACTGTGAGGGTGCTTGTGTACCGTTTTGAAGCACGTAAAGTGTTCTTTTTTTTCCACTTCCATCCAGGGGGAAAACCTGGAATCTTACCCTACTTGGAGCTCCGTAGCCCTGGGTAGAAGGAGTGACTTTGCCCCCTTGAAGCTGAAACACTCATAATGTGTAAAATAGCAGCCTGGAAGGTTGCAAATGGGCCAGGGACATTGCAGGCTCACTGCTGGCACTGTGAGGGTGCTTGTGTGCGGTTTTAAAGCACGTAAAGTGTTCTTTTTTTCCCCACTTCCATCCAGGGGGAAAACCTGGAATCTTACCATACTTGGAGCTCCGTAGCCCTGGGTAGAAGGAGTGACTTTGCCCCCTTGAAGCTGAAACACCCATAATGTGTAAAATAGCTGCCTGGAAGGTAGCAAATGGCCCAGGGACATTGCAGGCCCAGTGCTGACACTGTGAGGGTGCTTGTGTACAGTTTTGAAGCACGTAAAGTGTTTTTTTTTTTCCACTTCCATCCAGGGGGAAAACCTGGAATCTTACCCTACTTGGAGCTCCGCAGCCCTGGGTAGAAGGAGTGACTTTGCCCCCTTGGAGCTGAAACACCCATAATGTGTAAAATAGCTGCCTGGAAGGTTGCAAATGGGCCCAGTGACATTGCAGGCCCAGTGCAGACACTGTGAGGGTGCTTGTGTACCGTTTTGAAGCACGTAAAGTGTTCTTTTTTTTCCACTTCCATCCAGGGGGAAAACCTGGAATCTTACCCTACTTGGAGCTCCGTAGCCCTGGGTAGAAGGAGTGACTTTGCCCCCTTGAAGCTGAAACACTCATAATGTGTAAAATAGCAGCCTGGAAGGTTGCAAATGGGCCAGGGACATTGCAGGCTCACTGCTGGCACTGTGAGGGTGCTTGTGTGCGGTTTTAAAGCACGTAAAGTGTTCTTTTTTTCCCCACTTCCATCCAGGGGGAAAACCTGGAATCTTACCATACTTGGAGCTCCGTAGCCCTGGGTAGAAGGAGTGACTTTGCCCCCTTGAAGCTGAAACACCCATAATGTGTAAAATAGCTGCCTGGAAGGTAGCAAATGGCCCAGGGACATTGCAGGCCCAGTGCTGACACTGTGAGGGTGCTTGTGTACCGTTTTGAACCACGAAAAATGATCTTTTTTTCCACTTCCATCAAGGGGGGAAACCTGGAATCTTACCCTACTTGGAGCTCCGTAGCCCTGGGTAGAAGGAGTGACTTTGCCCCCTTGGAGCCTAATGTCGAAAACAGCTGCCTGGAGGTTGCAAATGGGCCAGGGACATTGCAGGCCCAGTGCTTGCACTGTGAGGGTGCTTGTGAGCGGTTTTAAAGCACGTAAAGTGTTCTTTTTTTTTCCCCACTTCCATCCAGGGGGGAAACCTGGAATCTTACCCTACTTGGAGCTCCGTAGCCCTGGGTAGAAGGAGTGACTTTGCCCCCTTGGAGCTGAAACACTCATAATGTGTAAAATAGCAGCCTGGAAGGTTGCAAATGGGCCAGGGACATTGCAGGCCCAGTGCTGACACTGTGAGGGTGCTTGTGTACCGTTTTGAATCATGTAAAGTGTTCTTTTATTTTTCACTTCCATCCCGGGGTTAAACCTGGAATCTTACCCTACTTGGAGCTCCGTAGCCCTGGGTAGAAGGAGTGACTTTGCCCCCTTGGAGCTGAAACACTCATAATGTGTAAAATAGCTGCCTGGAAGGTTACAAATGGGCCCAGGGACACTGCAGGCCCAGTGCTGACACTGTGAGGGTGCTTGTGTACCTCTTTGAAGCACGTAAAGTGTTCTTTTTTTCCCACTTCCATCCAGGGGGAAAACCTGGAATCTTACCCTACTTGGAGCTCCGTAGCCCTGGGTAGAAGGAGTGACTTTGCCCCCTTGGAGCCTAATGTCGAAAACAGCTGCCTGGAGGTTGCAAATGGGCCAGGGACATTGCAGGCCCAGTGCTGGCACTGTGAGGGTGCTTGTGTACAGTTTTGAAGCACGTAAAGTGTTTTTTTTTTTCCACTTCCATCCAGGGGGAAAACCTGGAATCTTACCCTACTTGGAGCTCCGCAGCCCTGGGTAGAAGGAGTGACTTTGCCCCCTTGGAGCTGAAACACCCATAATGTGTAAAATAGCTGCCTGGAAGGTTGCAAATGGGCCCAGTGACATTGCAGGCCCAGTGCAGACACTGTGAGGGTGCTTGTGTACCGTTTTGAAGCACGTAAAGTGTTCTTTTTTTTCCACTTCCATCCAGGGGGAAAACCTGGAATCTTACCCTACTTGGAGCTCCGTAGCCCTGGGTAGAAGGAGTGACTTTGCCCCCTTGAAGCTGAAACACTCATAATGTGTAAAATAGCAGCCTGGAAGGTTGCAAATGGGCCAGGGACATTGCAGGCTCACTGCTGGCACTGTGAGGGTGCTTGTGTGCGGTTTTAAAGCACGTAAAGTGTTCTTTTTTTCCCCACTTCCATCCAGGGGGAAAACCTGGAATCTTACCATACTTGGAGCTCCGTAGCCCTGGGTAGAAGGAGTGACTTTGCCCCCTTGAAGCTGAAACACCCATAATGTGTAAAATAGCTGCCTGGAAGGTAGCAAATGGCCCAGGGACATTGCAGGCCCAGTGCTGACACTGTGAGGGTGCTTGTGTACAGTTTTGAAGCACGTAAAGTGTTCTTTTTTCTCCACTTCCATCCAGGGGGAAAACCTGGAATCTTACCCTACTTGGAGCTCCGTAGCCCTGGGTAGAAGGAGTGACTTTGCCCCCTTGGAGCCTAATGTCGAAAACAGCTGCCTGGAGGTTGCAAATGGGCCAGGGACATTGCAGGCCCAGTGCTGACACTGTGAGGGTGCTTGTGTACCGTTTTGAATCATGTAAAGTGTTCTTTTATTTTTCACTTCCATCCCGGGGTTAAACCTGGAATCTTACCCTACTTGGAGCTCCGTAGCCCTGGGTAGAAGGAGTGACTTTGCCCCCTTGGAGCTGAAACACTCATAATGTGTAAAATAGCTGCCTGGAAGGTTACAAATGGGCCCAGGGACACTGCAGGCCCATTGCTGACACTGTGAGGGTGCTTGTGTACCTCTTTGAAGCACGTAAAGTGTTCTTTTTTTCCCACTTCCATCCAGGGGGAAAACCTGGAATCTTACCCGACTTGGAGCTCCGTAGCCCTGGGTAGAAGGAGTGACTTTGCCCCCTTGGAGCTGAAACACCCATAATGTGTAAAATAGCTGCCTGGAAGGTTGCAAATGGGCCAGGGACATTGCAGGCCCAGTGCTGACACTGTGAGGGTGCTTGTGTGCGGTTTTAAAGCACGTAAAGTGTTCTTTTTTTTCCACTTCCATCCAGGGTAAAACCTGGAATCTTACCCTACTTGGAGCTCCGCAGCCCTGGGTAGAAGGAGTGACTTTGCCCCCTTGGAGCTGAAACACCCATAATGTGTAAAATAGCTGCCTGGAAGGTTGCAAATGGGCCAGGGACATTGCAGGCCCAGTGCTGACACTGTGAGGGTGCTTGTGTGCGGTTTTAAAGCACGTAAAGTGTTCTTTTTCCCCCACTTCCATCCAGGGGGGAAACCTGGAATCTTACCCTACTTGGAGCTCCGCAGCCCTGGGTAGAAGGAGTGACTTTGCCCCCTTGGAGCTGAAACACTCCTAATGTGTAAAATAGCTGCCTGGAAGGTTGCAAATGGCCCAGGGACATTGCAGGCCCAGTGCTGACACTGTGAGGGTGCTTGTGTACCGTTTTGAAGCACGTAAAGTGTTCTTTTTTTTCCACTTCCATCCAGGGGGAAAACCTGGAATCTTACCCTACTTGGAGCTCCGTAGCCCTGGGTAGAAGGAGTGACTTTGCCCCCTTGGAGCCTAATGTCGAAAACAGCTGCCTGGAGGTTGCAAATGGGCCAGGGACATTGCAGGCCCAGTGCTGGCACTGTGAGGGTGCTTGTCTGCGGTTTTAAAGCACGTAAAGTGTTCTTTTTTTTCCACTTCCATCCAGGGGGAAAACCGGGAATCTTACCCTACTTGGAGCTCCGTAGCCCTGGGTAGAAGGAGTGACTTTGCCCCCTTGGAGCTGAAACACCCATAATGTGTAAAATAGCTGCCTGGAAGGTTGCAAATGGCCCAGGGACATTGCAGGCCCAGTGCTGACACTGTGAGGGTGCTTGTGTACCGTTTTGAAGCACGAAAAATGATCTTTTTTTCCACTTCCATCAAGGGGGGAAACCTGGAATCTTACCCTACTTGGAGCTCCGTAGCCCTGGGTAGAAGGAGTGACTTTGCCCCCTTGGAGCCTAATGTCGAAAACAGCTGCCTGGAGGTTGCAAATGGGCCAGGGACATTGCAGGCCCAGTGCTTGCACTGTGAGGGTGCTTGTGAGCGGTTTTAAAGCACGTAAAGTGTTCTTTTTTTTTCCCCACTTCCATCCAGGGGGGAAACCTGGAATCTTACCCTACTTGGAGCTCCGTAGCCCTGGGTAGAAGGAGTGACTTTGCCCCCTTGGAGCTGAAACACTCATAATGTGTAAAATAGCAGCCTGGAAGGTTGCAAATGGGCCAGGGACATTGCAGGCCCAGTGCTGACACTGTGAGGGTGCTTGTGTACCGTTTTGAATCATGTAAAGTGTTCTTTTATTTTTCACTTCCATCCCGGGGTTAAACCTGGAATCTTACCCTACTTGGAGCTCCGTAGCCCTGGGTAGAAGGAGTGACTTTGCCCCCTTGGAGCTGAAACACTCATAATGTGTAAAATAGCTGCCTGGAAGGTTACAAATGGGCCCAGGGACACTGCAGGCCCAGTGCTGACACTGTGAGGGTGCTTGTGTACCTCTTTGAAGCACGTAAAGTGTTCTTTTTTTCCCACTTCCATCCAGGGGGAAAACCTGGAATCTTACCCGACTTGGAGCTCCGTAGCCCTGGGTAGAAGGAGTGACTTTACCCCCGTGGAGCTGAAACACCCATAATGTGTAAAATAGCTGCCTGGAAGGTTGCAAATGGGCCAGGGACATTGCAGGCCCAGTGCTGACACTGTGAGGGTGCTTGTGTGCGGTTTTAAAGCACGTAAAGTGTTCTTTTTTTCCCCACTTCCATCCAGGGGGAAAACCTGGAATCTTACCCTACTTGGAGCTCCGTAGCCCTGGGTAGAAGGAGTGACTTTGCCCCCTTGAAGCTGAAACACCCATAATGTGTAAAATAGCTGCCTGGAAGGTAGCAAATGGCCCAGGGACATTGCAGGCCCAGTGCTGACACTGTGTGGGTGCTTGTGTACAGTTTTGAAGCACGTAAAGTGTTCTTTTTTCTCCACTTCCATCCAGGGGGAAAACCTGGAATCTTACCCTACTTGGAGCTCCGTAGCCCTGGGTAGAAGGAGTGACTTTGCCCCCTTGGAGCCTAATGTCGAAAACAGCTGCCTGGAGGTTGCAAATGGGCCAGGGACATTGCAGGCCCAGTGCTGACACTGTGAGGGTGCTTGTGTACCGTTTTGAATCATGTAAAGTGTTCTTTTATTTTTCACTTCCATCCCGGGGTTAAACCTGGAATCTTACCCTACTTGGAGCTCCGTAGCCCTGGGTAGAAGGAGTGACTTTGCCCCCTTGGAGCTGAAACACTCATAATGTGTAAAATAGCTGCCTGGAAGGTTACAAATGGGCCCAGGGACACTGCAGGCCCAGTGCTGACACTGTGAGGGTGCTTGTGTACCTCTTTGAAGCACGTAAAGTGTTCTTTTTTTCCCACTTCCATCCAGGGGGAAAACCTGGAATCTTACCCGACTTGGAGCTCCGTAGCCCTGTGTAGAAGGAGTGACTTTACCCCCGTGGAGCCGAAACACCCATAATGTGTAAAATAGCTGCCTGGAAGGTTGCAAATGGGCCAGGGACATTGCAGGCCCAGTGCTGACACTGTGAGGGTGCTTGTGTGCGGTTTTAAAGCACGTAAAGTGTTCTTTTTTTTCCCACTTCCATCCAGGGGGAAAACCTGGAATCTTACCCTACTTGGAGCTCCGCAGCCCTGGGTAGAAGGAGTGACTTTGCCCCTTTGGAGCTGAAACACTCATAATGTGTAAAATAGCTGCCTGGAAGGTTGCAAATGGGCCAGGGACATTGCAGGCCCAGTGCTGACACTGTGAGGGTGCTTGTGTGCGGTTTTGAAGCACGTAAAGTGTTCTTTTTTTTCCACTTCCATCCAGGGGGAAAACCTGGAATCTTACCCTACTTGGAGCTCCGTAGCCCTGGGTAGAAGGAGTGACTTTGCCCCCTTGGAGCCTAATGTCGAAAACAGCTGCCTGGAGGTTGCAAATGGGCCAGGTACATTGCAGGCCCAGTGCTGGCACTGTGAGGGTGCTTGTGTGCGGTTTTAAAGCACGTAAAGTGTTCTTTTTTTTCCCCACTTCAATCCAGGGGGAAAACCTGGAATCTTACCCTACTTGGAGCTCCGCAGCCCTGGGTAGAAGGAGTGACTTTGCCCCCTTGGAGCTGAAACACTCATAATGTGTAAAATAGCTGCCTGGAAGGTTACAAATGGGCCCAGGGACACTGCAGGCCCAGTGCTGACACTGTGAGGGTGTTTGTGTACCTCTTTGAAGCACGTAAAGTGTTCTTTTTTTTCCACTTCCATCCAGGGGTAAAACCTGGAATCTTACCCTACTTGGAGCTCCGTAGCCCTGGGTAGAAGGAGTGACTTTGCCCCCTTGGAGCCTAATGTCGAAAACAGCTGCCTGGAGGTTGCAAATGGGCCAGGGACATTGCAGGCCCAGTGCTGACACTGTGAGTGTGCTTGTCTGCGGTTTTAAAGCACGTAAAGTGTTCTTTTTTTTCCACTTCCATCCAGGGGGAAAACCGGGAATCTTACCCTACTTGGAGCTCCGTAGCCCTGGGTAGAAGGAGTGACTTTGCCCCCTTGGAGCTGAAACACCCATAATGTGTAAAATAGCTGCCTGGAAGGTTGCAAATGGCCCAGGGACATTGCAGGCCCAGTGCTGACACTGTGAGGGTGCTTGTGTACCGTTTTGAACCACGAAAAATGATCTTTTTTTCCACTTCCATCAAGGGGGAAAACCTGGAATCTTACCCTACTTGGAGCTCCGTAGCCCTGGGTAGAAGGAGTGACTTTGCCCCCTTGGAGCCTAATGTCGAAAACAGCTGCCTGGAGGTTGCAAATGGGCCAGGGACATTGCAGGCCCAGTGCTGACACTGTGAGGGTGCTTGTGTACCGTTTTGAAGCACGTAAAGTGTTCTTTTTTTTCCACTTCCATCCAGGGGAAAACCTGGAATCTTACCCTACTTGGAGCTCCGTAGCCCTGGGTAGAAGGAGTGACTTTGCCCCCTTGGAGCTGAAACACCCATAATGTGTAAAATAGCTGCCTGGAAGGTTGCAAATGGCCCAGGGACATTGCAGGCCCAGTGCTGACACTGTGAGGGTGCTTGTGTACCGTTTTGAACCACGAAAAATGATCTTTTTTTCCACTTCCATCAAGGGGGGAAACCTGGAATCTTACCCTACTTGGAGCTCCGTAGCCCTGGGTAGAAGGAGTGACTTTGCCCCCTTGGAGCTGAAACACCCATAATGTGTAAAATAGCTGCCTGGAAGGTTGCAAATGGCCCAGGGACATTGCAGGCCCAGTGCTGACACTGTGAGGGTGCTTGTGTACCGTTTTGAACCACGAAAAATGATCTTTTTTTCCACTTCCATCAAGGGGGGGAAACCTGGAATCTTACCCTACTTGGAGCTCCGTAGCCCTGGGTAGAAGGAGTGACTTTGCCCCCTTGGAGCCTAATGTCGAAAACAGCTGCCTGGAGGTTGCAAATGGGCCAGGGACATTGCAGGCCCAGTGCTTGCACTGTGAGGGTGCTTGTGAGCGGTTTTAAAGCACGTAAAGTGTTCTTTTTTTTTCCCCACTTCCATCCAGGGGGGAAACCTGGAATCTTACCCTACTTGGAGCTCCGTAGCCCTGGGTAGAAGGAGTGACTTTGCCCCCTTGGAGCTGAAACACTCATAATGTGTAAAATAGCAGCCTGGAAGGTTGCAAATGGGCCAGGGACATTGCAGGCCCAGTGCTGACACTGTGAGGGTGCTTGTGTACCGTTTTGAATCATGTAAAGTGTTCTTTTATTTTTCACTTCCATCCCGGGGTTAAACCTGGAATCTTACCCTACTTGGAGCTCCGTAGCCCTGGGTAGAAGGAGTGACTTTGCCCCCTTGGAGCCTAATGTCGAAAACAGCTGCCTGGAGGTTGCAAATGGGCCAGGGACATTGCAGGCCCAGTGCTTGCACTGTGAGGGTGCTTGTGAGCGGTTTTAAAGCACGTAAAGTGTTCTTTTTTTATCCCCACTTCCATCCAGGGGGGAAACCTGGAATCTTACCCTACTTGGAGCTCCGTAGCCCTGGGTAGAAGGAGTGACTTTGCCCCCTTGGAGCTGAAACACTCATAATGTGTAAAATAGCAGCCTGGAAGGTTGCAAATGGGCCAGGGACATTGCAGGCCCAGTGCTGACACTGTGAGGGTGCTTGTGTACCGTTTTGAATCATGTAAAGTGTTCTTTTATTTTTCACTTCCATCCCGGGGTTAAACCTGGAATCTTACCCTACTTGGAGCTCCGTAGCCCTGGGTAGAAGGAGTGACTTTGCCCCCTTGGAGCTGAAACACTCATAATGTGTAAAATAGCTGCCTGGAAGGTTACAAATGGGCCCAGGGACACTGCAGGCCCAGTGCTGACACTGTGAGGGTGCTTGTGTACCTCTTTGAAGCACGTAAAGTGTTCTTTTTTTCCCACTTCCATCCAGGGGGAAAACCTGGAATCTTACCCTACTTGGAGCTCCGTAGCCCTGGGTAGAAGGAGTGACTTTGCCCCCTTGGAGCCTAATGTCGAAAACAGCTGCCTGGAGGTTGCAAATGGGCCAGGGACATTGCAGGCCCAGTGCTGGCACTGTGAGGGTGCTTGTGTACAGTTTTGAAGCACGTAAAGTGTTTTTTTTTTTCCACTTCCATCCAGGGGGAAAACCTGGAATCTTACCCTACTTGGAGCTCCGCAGCCCTGGGTAGAAGGAGTGACTTTGCCCCCTTGGAGCTGAAACACCCATAATGTGTAAAATAGCTGCCTGGAAGGTTGCAAATGGGCCCAGTGACATTGCAGGCCCAGTGCAGACACTGTGAGGGTGCTTGTGTACCGTTTTGAAGCACGTAAAGTGTTCTTTTTTTTCCACTTCCATCCAGGGGGAAAACCTGGAATCTTACCCTACTTGGAGCTCCGTAGCCCTGGGTAGAAGGAGTGACTTTGCCCCCTTGAAGCTGAAACACTCATAATGTGTAAAATAGCAGCCTGGAAGGTTGCAAATGGGCCAGGGACATTGCAGGCTCACTGCTGGCACTGTGAGGGTGCTTGTGTGCGGTTTTAAAGCACGTAAAGTGTTCTTTTTTTCCCCACTTCCATCCAGGGGGAAAACCTGGAATCTTACCATACTTGGAGCTCCGTAGCCCTGGGTAGAAGGAGTGACTTTGCCCCCTTGAAGCTGAAACACCCATAATGTGTAAAATAGCTGCCTGGAAGGTAGCAAATGGCCCAGGGACATTGCAGGCCCAGTGCTGACACTGTGAGGGTGCTTGTGTACAGTTTTGAAGCACGTAAAGTGTTCTTTTTTCTCCACTTCCATCCAGGGGGAAAACCTGGAATCTTACCCTACTTGGAGCTCCGTAGCCCTGGGTAGAAGGAGTGACTTTGCCCCCTTGGAGCCTAATGTCGAAAACAGCTGCCTGGAGGTTGCAAATGGGCCAGGGACATTGCAGGCCCAGTGCTGACACTGTGAGGGTGCTTGTGTACCGTTTTGAATCATGTAAAGTGTTCTTTTATTTTTCACTTCCATCCCGGGGTTAAACCTGGAATCTTACCCTACTTGGAGCTCCGTAGCCCTGGGTAGAAGGAGTGACTTTGCCCCCTTGGAGCTGAAACACTCATAATGTGTAAAATAGCTGCCTGGAAGGTTACAAATGGGCCCAGGGACACTGCAGGCCCATTGCTGACACTGTGAGGGTGCTTGTGTACCTCTTTGAAGCACGTAAAGTGTTCTTTTTTTCCCACTTCCATCCAGGGGGAAAACCTGGAATCTTACCCGACTTGGAGCTCCGTAGCCCTGGGTAGAAGGAGTGACTTTGCCCCCTTGGAGCTGAAACACCCATAATGTGTAAAATAGCTGCCTGGAAGGTTGCAAATGGGCCAGGGACATTGCAGGCCCAGTGCTGACACTGTGAGGGTGCTTGTGTGCGGTTTTAAAGCACGTAAAGTGTTCTTTTTTTTCCACTTCCATCCAGGGGTAAAACCTGGAATCTTACCCTACTTGGAGCTCCGCAGCCCTGGGTAGAAGGAGTGACTTTGCCCCCTTGGAGCTGAAACACCCATAATGTGTAAAATAGCTGCCTGGAAGGTTGCAAATGGGCCAGGGACATTGCAGGCCCAGTGCTGACACTGTGAGGGTGCTTGTGTGCGGTTTTAAAGCACGTAAAGTGTTCTTTTTCCCCCACTTCCATCCAGGGGGGAAACCTGGAATCTTACCCTACTTGGAGCTCCGCAGCCCTGGGTAGAAGGAGTGACTTTGCCCCCTTGGAGCTGAAACACTCCTAATGTGTAAAATAGCTGCCTGGAAGGTTGCAAATGGCCCAGGGACATTGCAGGCCCAGTGCTGACACTGTGAGGGTGCTTGTGTACCGTTTTGAAGCACGTAAAGTGTTCTTTTTTTTCCACTTCCATCCAGGGGGAAAACCTGGAATCTTACCCTACTTGGAGCTCCGTAGCCCTGGGTAGAAGGAGTGACTTTGCCCCCTTGGAGCCTAATGTCGAAAACAGCTGCCTGGAGGTTGCAAATGGGCCAGGGACATTGCAGGCCCAGTGCTGGCACTGTGAGGGTGCTTGTCTGCGGTTTTAAAGCACGTAAAGTGTTCTTTTTTTTCCACTTCCATCCAGGGGGAAAACCGGGAATCTTACCCTACTTGGAGCTCCGTAGCCCTGGGTAGAAGGAGTGACTTTGCCCCCTTGGAGCTGAAACACCCATAATGTGTAAAATAGCTGCCTGGAAGGTTGCAAATGGCCCAGGGACATTGCAGGCCCAGTGCTGACACTGTGAGGGTGCTTGTGTACCGTTTTGAAGCACGAAAAATGATCTTTTTTTCCACTTCCATCAAGGGGGGAAACCTGGAATCTTACCCTACTTGGAGCTCCGTAGCCCTGGGTAGAAGGAGTGACTTTGCCCCCTTGGAGCCTAATGTCGAAAACAGCTGCCTGGAGGTTGCAAATGGGCCAGGGACATTGCAGGCCCAGTGCTTGCACTGTGAGGGTGCTTGTGAGCGGTTTTAAAGCACGTAAAGTGTTCTTTTTTTTTCCCCACTTCCATCCAGGGGGGAAACCTGGAATCTTACCCTACTTGGAGCTCCGTAGCCCTGGGTAGAAGGAGTGACTTTGCCCCCTTGGAGCTGAAACACTCATAATGTGTAAAATAGCAGCCTGGAAGGTTGCAAATGGGCCAGGGACATTGCAGGCCCAGTGCTGACACTGTGAGGGTGCTTGTGTACCGTTTTGAATCATGTAAAGTGTTCTTTTATTTTTCACTTCCATCCCGGGGTTAAACCTGGAATCTTACCCTACTTGGAGCTCCGTAGCCCTGGGTAGAAGGAGTGACTTTGCCCCCTTGGAGCTGAAACACTCATAATGTGTAAAATAGCTGCCTGGAAGGTTACAAATGGGCCCAGGGACACTGCAGGCCCAGTGCTGACACTGTGAGGGTGCTTGTGTACCTCTTTGAAGCACGTAAAGTGTTCTTTTTTTCCCACTTCCATCCAGGGGGAAAACCTGGAATCTTACCCGACTTGGAGCTCCGTAGCCCTGGGTAGAAGGAGTGACTTTACCCCCGTGGAGCTGAAACACCCATAATGTGTAAAATAGCTGCCTGGAAGGTTGCAAATGGGCCAGGGACATTGCAGGCCCAGTGCTGACACTGTGAGGGTGCTTGTGTGCGGTTTTAAAGCACGTAAAGTGTTCTTTTTTTCCCCACTTCCATCCAGGGGGAAAACCTGGAATCTTACCCTACTTGGAGCTCCGTAGCCCTGGGTAGAAGGAGTGACTTTGCCCCCTTGAAGCTGAAACACCCATAATGTGTAAAATAGCTGCCTGGAAGGTAGCAAATGGCCCAGGGACATTGCAGGCCCAGTGCTGACACTGTGTGGGTGCTTGTGTACAGTTTTGAAGCACGTAAAGTGTTCTTTTTTCTCCACTTCCATCCAGGGGGAAAACCTGGAATCTTACCCTACTTGGAGCTCCGTAGCCCTGGGTAGAAGGAGTGACTTTGCCCCCTTGGAGCCTAATGTCGAAAACAGCTGCCTGGAGGTTGCAAATGGGCCAGGGACATTGCAGGCCCAGTGCTGACACTGTGAGGGTGCTTGTGTACCGTTTTGAATCATGTAAAGTGTTCTTTTATTTTTCACTTCCATCCCGGGGTTAAACCTGGAATCTTACCCTACTTGGAGCTCCGTAGCCCTGGGTAGAAGGAGTGACTTTGCCCCCTTGGAGCTGAAACACTCATAATGTGTAAAATAGCTGCCTGGAAGGTTACAAATGGGCCCAGGGACACTGCAGGCCCAGTGCTGACACTGTGAGGGTGCTTGTGTACCTCTTTGAAGCACGTAAAGTGTTCTTTTTTTCCCACTTCCATCCAGGGGGAAAACCTGGAATCTTACCCGACTTGGAGCTCCGTAGCCCTGGGTAGAAGGAGTGACTTTACCCCCGTGGAGCCGAAACACCCATAATGTGTAAAATAGCTGCCTGGAAGGTTGCAAATGGGCCAGGGACATTGCAGGCCCAGTGCTGACACTGTGAGGGTGCTTGTGTGCGGTTTTAAAGCACGTAAAGTGTTCTTTTTTTTCCCACTTCCATCCAGGGGGAAAACCTGGAATCTTACCCTACTTGGAGCTCCGCAGCCCTGGGTAGAAGGAGTGACTTTGCCCCTTTGGAGCTGAAACACTCATAATGTGTAAAATAGCTGCCTGGAAGGTTGCAAATGGGCCAGGGACATTGCAGGCCCAGTGCTGACACTGTGAGGGTGCTTGTGTGCGGTTTTGAAGCACGTAAAGTGTTCTTTTTTTTCCACTTCCATCCAGGGGGAAAACCTGGAATCTTACCCTACTTGGAGCTCCGTAGCCCTGGGTAGAAGGAGTGACTTTGCCCCCTTGGAGCCTAATGTCGAAAACAGCTGCCTGGAGGTTGCAAATGGGCCAGGTACATTGCAGGCCCAGTGCTGGCACTGTGAGGGTGCTTGTGTGCGGTTTTAAAGCACGTAAAGTGTTCTTTTTTTTCCCCACTTCAATCCAGGGGGAAAACCTGGAATCTTACCCTACTTGGAGCTCCGCAGCCCTGGGTAGAAGGAGTGACTTTGCCCCCTTGGAGCTGAAACACTCATAATGTGTAAAATAGCTGCCTGGAAGGTTACAAATGGGCCCAGGGACACTGCAGGCCCAGTGCTGACACTGTGAGGGTGTTTGTGTACCTCTTTGAAGCACGTAAAGTGTTCTTTTTTTTCCACTTCCATCCAGGGGTAAAACCTGGAATCTTACCCTACTTGGAGCTCCGTAGCCCTGGGTAGAAGGAGTGACTTTGCCCCCTTGGAGCCTAATGTCGAAAACAGCTGCCTGGAGGTTGCAAATGGGCCAGGGACATTGCAGGCCCAGTGCTGACACTGTGAGTGTGCTTGTCTGCGGTTTTAAAGCACGTAAAGTGTTCTTTTTTTTCCACTTCCATCCAGGGGGAAAACCGGGAATCTTACCCTACTTGGAGCTCCGTAGCCCTGGGTAGAAGGAGTGACTTTGCCCCCTTGGAGCTGAAACACCCATAATGTGTAAAATAGCTGCCTGGAAGGTTGCAAATGGCCCAGGGACATTGCAGGCCCAGTGCTGACACTGTGAGGGTGCTTGTGTACCGTTTTGAACCACGAAAAATGATCTTTTTTTCCACTTCCATCAAGGGGGAAAACCTGGAATCTTACCCTACTTGGAGCTCCGTAGCCCTGGGTAGAAGGAGTGACTTTGCCCCCTTGGAGCCTAATGTCGAAAACAGCTGCCTGGAGGTTGCAAATGGGCCAGGGACATTGCAGGCCCAGTGCTGACACTGTGAGGGTGCTTGTGTACCGTTTTGAAGCACGTAAAGTGTTCTTTTTTTTCCACTTCCATCCAGGGGGAAAACCTGGAATCTTACCCTACTTGGAGCTCCGTAGCCCTGGGTAGAAGGAGTGACTTTGCCCCCTTGGAGCTGAAACACCCATAATGTGTAAAATAGCTGCCTGGAAGGTTGCAAATGGCCCAGGGACATTGCAGGCCCAGTGCTGACACTGTGAGGGTGCTTGTGTACCGTTTTGAACCACGAAAAATGATCTTTTTTTCCACTTCCATCAAGGGGGGAAACCTGGAATCTTACCCTACTTGGAGCTCCGTAGCCCTGGGTAGAAGGAGTGACTTTGCCCCCTTGGAGCTGAAACACCCATAATGTGTAAAATAGCTGCCTGGAAGGTTGCAAATGGCCCAGGGACATTGCAGGCCCAGTGCTGACACTGTGAGGGTGCTTGTGTACCGTTTTGAACCACGAAAAATGATCTTTTTTTCCACTTCCATCAAGGGGGGAAACCTGGAATCTTACCCTACTTGGAGCTCCGTAGCCCTGGGTAGAAGGAGTGACTTTGCCCCCTTGGAGCCTAATGTCGAAAACAGCTGCCTGGAGGTTGCAAATGGGCCAGGGACATTGCAGGCCCAGTGCTTGCACTGTGAGGGTGCTTGTGAGCGGTTTTAAAGCACGTAAAGTGTTCTTTTTTTTTCCCCACTTCCATCCAGGGGGGAAACCTGGAATCTTACCCTACTTGGAGCTCCGTAGCCCTGGGTAGAAGGAGTGACTTTGCCCCCTTGGAGCTGAAACACTCATAATGTGTAAAATAGCAGCCTGGAAGGTTGCAAATGGGCCAGGGACATTGCAGGCCCAGTGCTGACACTGTGAGGGTGCTTGTGTACCGTTTTGAATCATGTAAAGTGTTCTTTTATTTTTCACTTCCATCCCGGGGTTAAACCTGGAATCTTACCCTACTTGGAGCTCCGTAGCCCTGGGTAGAAGGAGTGACTTTGCCCCCTTGGAGCTGAAACACTCATAATGTGTAAAATAGCTGCCTGGAAGGTTACAAATGGGCCCAGGGACACTGCAGGCCCAGTGCTGACACTGTGAGGGTGCTTGTGTACCTCTTTGAAGCACGTAAAGTGTTCTTTTTTTCCCACTTCCATCCAGGGGGAAAACCTGGAATCTTACCCTACTTGGAGCTCCGTAGCCCTGGGTAGAAGGAGTGACTTTGCCCCCTTGGAGCCTAATGTCGAAAACAGCTGCCTGGAGGTTGCAAATGGGCCAGGGACATTGCAGGCCCAGTGCTGGCACTGTGAGGGTGCTTGTGTACAGTTTTGAAGCACGTAAAGTGTTTTTTTTTTTTCCACTTCCATCCAGGGGGAAAACCTGGAATCTTACCCTACTTGGAGCTCCGCAGCCCTGGGTAGAAGGAGTGACTTTGCCCCCTTGGAGCTGAAACACCCATAATGTGTAAAATAGCTGCCTGGAAGGTTGCAAATGGGCCCAGTGACATTGCAGGCCCAGTGCAGACACTGTGAGGGTGCTTGTGTACCGTTTTGAAGCACGTAAAGTGTTCTTTTTTTTCCACTTCCATCCAGGGGGAAAACCTGGAATCTTACCCTACTTGGAGCTCCGTAGCCCTGGGTAGAAGGAGTGACTTTGCCCCCTTGAAGCTGAAACACTCATAATGTGTAAAATAGCAGCCTGGAAGGTTGCAAATGGGCCAGGGACATTGCAGGCTCACTGCTGGCACTGTGAGGGTGCTTGTGTGCGGTTTTAAAGCACGTAAAGTGTTCTTTTTTTCCCCACTTCCATCCAGGGGGAAAACCTGGAATCTTACCATACTTGGAGCTCCGTAGCCCTGGGTAGAAGGAGTGACTTTGCCCCCTTGAAGCTGAAACACCCATAATGTGTAAAATAGCTGCCTGGAAGGTAGCAAATGGCCCAGGGACATTGCAGGCCCAGTGCTGACACTGTGAGGGTGCTTGTGTACAGTTTTGAAGCACGTAAAGTGTTCTTTTTTCTCCACTTCCATCCAGGGGGAAAACCTGGAATCTTACCCTACTTGGAGCTCCGTAGCCCTGGGTAGAAGGAGTGACTTTGCCCCCTTGGAGCCTAATGTCGAAAACAGCTGCCTGGAGGTTGCAAATGGGCCAGGGACATTGCAGGCCCAGTGCTGACACTGTGAGGGTGCTTGTGTACCGTTTTGAATCATGTAAAGTGTTCTTTTATTTTTCACTTCCATCCCGGGGTTAAACCTGGAATCTTACCCTACTTGGAGCTCCGTAGCCCTGGGTAGAAGGAGTGACTTTGCCCCCTTGGAGCTGAAACACTCATAATGTGTAAAATAGCTGCCTGGAAGGTTACAAATGGGCCCAGGGACACTGCAGGCCCATTGCTGACACTGTGAGGGTGCTTGTGTACCTCTTTGAAGCACGTAAAGTGTTCTTTTTTTCCCACTTCCATCCAGGGGGAAAACCTGGAATCTTACCCGACTTGGAGCTCCGTAGCCCTGGGTAGAAGGAGTGACTTTGCCCCCTTGGAGCTGAAACACCCATAATGTGTAAAATAGCTGCCTGGAAGGTTGCAAATGGGCCAGGGACATTGCAGGCCCAGTGCTGACACTGTGAGGGTGCTTGTGTGCGGTTTTAAAGCACGTAAAGTGTTCTTTTTTTTCCACTTCCATCCAGGGGTAAAACCTGGAATCTTACCCTACTTGGAGCTCCGCAGCCCTGGGTAGAAGGAGTGACTTTGCCCCCTTGGAGCTGAAACACCCATAATGTGTAAAATAGCTGCCTGGAAGGTTGCAAATGGGCCAGGGACATTGCAGGCCCAGTGCTGACACTGTGAGGGTGCTTGTGTGCGGTTTTAAAGCACGTAAAGTGTTCTTTTTCCCCCACTTCCATCCAGGGGGGAAACCTGGAATCTTACCCTACTTGGAGCTCCGCAGCCCTGGGTAGAAGGAGTGACTTTGCCCCCTTGGAGCTGAAACACTCCTAATGTGTAAAATAGCTGCCTGGAAGGTTGCAAATGGCCCAGGGACATTGCAGGCCCAGTGCTGACACTGTGAGGGTGCTTGTGTACCGTTTTGAAGCACGTAAAGTGTTCTTTTTTTTCCACTTCCATCCAGGGGGAAAACCTGGAATCTTACCCTACTTGGAGCTCCGTAGCCCTGGGTAGAAGGAGTGACTTTGCCCCCTTGGAGCCTAATGTCGAAAACAGCTGCCTGGAGGTTGCAAATGGGCCAGGGACATTGCAGGCCCAGTGCTGACACTGTGAGTGTGCTTGTCTGCGGTTTTAAAGCACGTAAAGTGTTCTTTTTTTTCCACTTCCATCCAGGGGGAAAACCGGGAATCTTACCCTACTTGGAGCTCCGTAGCCCTGGGTAGAAGGAGTGACTTTGCCCCCTTGGAGCTGAAACACCCATAATGTGTAAAATAGCTGCCTGGAAGGTTGCAAATGGCCCAGGGACATTGCAGGCCCAGTGCTGACACTGTGAGGGTGCTTGTGTACCGTTTTGAACCACGAAAAATGATCTTTTTTTCCACTTCCATCAAGGGGGGAAACCTGGAATCTTACCCTACTTGGAGCTCCGTAGCCCTGGGTAGAAGGAGTGACTTTGCCCCCTTGGAGCCTAATGTCGAAAACAGCTGCCTGGAGGTTGCAAATGGGCCAGGGACATTGCAGGCCCAGTGCTTGCACTGTGAGGGTGCTTGTGAGCGGTTTTAAAGCACGTAAAGTGTTCTTTTTTTTTCCCCACTTCCATCCAGGGGGGAAACCTGGAATCTTACCCTACTTGGAGCTCCGTAGCCCTGGGTAGAAGGAGTGACTTTGCCCCCTTGGAGCTGAAACACTCATAATGTGTAAAATAGCAGCCTGGAAGGTTGCAAATGGGCCAGGGACATTGCAGGCCCAGTGCTGACACTGTGAGGGTGCTTGTGTACCGTTTTGAACCACGAAAAATGATCTTTTTTTCCACTTCCATCAAGGGGGGAAACCTGGAATCTTACCCTACTTGGAGCTCCGTAGCCCTGGGTAGAAGGAGTGACTTTGCCCCCTTGGAGCCTAATGTCGAAAACAGCTGCCTGGAGGTTGCAAATGGGCCAGGGACATTGCAGGCCCAGTGCTTGCACTGTGAGGGTGCTTGTGAGCGGTTTTAAAGCACGTAAAGTGTTCTTTTTTTTTCCCCACTTCCATCCAGGGGGGAAACCTGGAATCTTACCCTACTTGGAGCTCCGTAGCCCTGGGTAGAAGGAGTGACTTTGCCCCCTTGGAGCTGAAACACTCATAATGTGTAAAATAGCAGCCTGGAAGGTTGCAAATGGGCCAGGGACATTGCAGGCCCAGTGCTGACACTGTGAGGGTGCTTGTGTACCGTTTTGAATCATGTAAAGTGTTCTTTTATTTTTCACTTCCATCCCGGGGTTAAACCTGGAATCTTACCCTACTTGGAGCTCCGTAGCCCTGTGTAGAAGGAGTGACTTTGCCCCCTTGGAGCTGAAACACTCATAATGTGTAAAATAGCTGCCTGGAAGGTTACAAATGGGCCCAGGGACACTGCAGGCCCAGTGCTGACACTGTGAGGGTGCTTGTGTACCTCTTTGAAGCACGTAAAGTGTTCTTTTTTTCCCACTTCCATCCAGGGGGAAAACCTGGAATCTTACCCGACTTGGAGCTCCGTAGCCCTGGGTAGAAGGAGTGACTTTACCCCCGTGGAGCTGAAACACCCATAATGTGTAAAATAGCTGCCTGGAAGGTTGCAAATGGGCCAGGGACATTGCAGGCCCAGTGCTGACACTGTGAGGGTGCTTGTGTGCGGTTTTAAAGCACGTAAAGTGTTCTTTTTCCCCCACTTCCATCCAGGGGGGAAACCTGGAATCTTACCCTACTTGGAGCTCCGCAGCCCTGGGTAGAAGGAGTGACTTTGCCCCCTTGAAGCTGAAACACCCATAATGTGTAAAATAGCTGCCTGGAAGGTAGCAAATGGCCCAGGGACATTGCAGGCCCAGTGCTGACACTGTGTGGGTGCTTGTGTACAGTTTTGAAGCACGTAAAGTGTTCTTTTTTCTCCACTTCCATCCAGGGGGAAAACCTGGAATCTTACCCTACTTGGAGCTCCGTAGCCCTGGGTAGAAGGAGTGACTTTGCCCCCTTGGAGCCTAATGTCGAAAACAGCTGCCTGGAGGTTGCAAATGGGCCAGGGACATTGCAGGCCCAGTGCTGACACTGTGAGGGTGCTTGTGTACCGTTTTGAATCATGTAAAGTGTTCTTTTATTTTTCACTTCCATCCCGGGGTTAAACCTGGAATCTTACCCTACTTGGAGCTCCGTAGCCCTGGGTAGAAGGAGTGACTTTGCCCCCTTGGAGCTGAAACACTCATAATGTGTAAAATAGCTGCCTGGAAGGTTACAAATGGGCCCAGGGACACTGCAGGCCCAGTGCTGACACTGTGAGGGTGCTTGTGTACCTCTTTGAAGCACGTAAAGTGTTCTTTTTTTCCCACTTCCATCCAGGGGGAAAACCTGGAATCTTACCCGACTTGGAGCTCCGTAGCCCTGGGTAGAAGGAGTGACTTTACCCCCGTGGAGCCGAAACACCCATAATGTGTAAAATAGCTGCCTGGAAGGTTGCAAATGGGCCAGGGACATTGCAGGCCCAGTGCTGACACTGTGAGGGTGCTTGTGTGCGGTTTTAAAGCACGTAAAGTGTTCTTTTTTTTCCCACTTCCATCCAGGGGGAAAACCTGGAATCTTACCCTACTTGGAGCTCCGCAGCCCTGGGTAGAAGGAGTGACTTTGCCCCTTTGGAGCTGAAACACTCATAATGTGTAAAATAGCTGCCTGGAAGGTTGCAAATGGGCCAGGGACATTGCAGGCCCAGTGCTGACACTGTGAGGGTGCTTGTGTGCGGTTTTGAAGCACGTAAAGTGTTCTTTTTTTTCCACTTCCATCCAGGGGGAAAACCTGGAATCTTACCCTACTTGGAGCTCCGTAGCCCTGGGTAGAAGGAGTGACTTTGCCCCCTTGGAGCCTAATGTCGAAAACAGCTGCCTGGAGGTTGCAAATGGGCCAGGTACATTGCAGGCCCAGTGCTGGCACTGTGAGGGTGCTTGTGTGCGGTTTTAAAGCACGTAAAGTGTTCTTTTTTTTCCCCACTTCAATCCAGGGGGAAAACCTGGAATCTTACCCTACTTGGAGCTCCGCAGCCCTGGGTAGAAGGAGTGACTTTGCCCCCTTGGAGCTGAAACACTCATAATGTGTAAAATAGCTGCCTGGAAGGTTACAAATGGGCCCAGGGACACTGCAGGCCCAGTGCTGACACTGTGAGGGTGTTTGTGTACCTCTTTGAAGCACGTAAAGTGTTCTTTTTTTTCCACTTCCATCCAGGGGGAAAACCTGGAATCTTACCCGACTTGGAGCTCCGTAGCCCTGGGTAGAAGGAGTGACTTTGCCCCCTTGGAGCTGAAACACCCATAATGTGTAAAATAGCTGCCTGGAAGGTTGCAAATGGGCCAGGGACATTGCAGGCCCAGTGCTGACACTGTGAGGGTGCTTGTGTGCGGTTTTAAAGCACGTAAAGTGTTCTTTTTTTTCCACTTCCATCCAGGGGTAAAACCTGGAATCTTACCCTACTTGGAGCTCCGCAGCCCTGGGTAGAAGGAGTGACTTTGCCCCCTTGGAGCTGAAACACCCATAATGTGTAAAATAGCTGCCTGGAAGGTTGCAAATGGGCCAGGGACATTGCAGGCCCAGTGCTGACACTGTGAGGGTGCTTGTGTGCGGTTTTAAAGCACGTAAAGTGTTCTTTTTCCCCCACTTCCATCCAGGGGGGAAACCTGGAATCTTACCCTACTTGGAGCTCCGCAGCCCTGGGTAGAAGGAGTGACTTTGCCCCCTTGGAGCCTAATGTCGAAAACAGCTGCCTGGAGGTTGCAAATGGGCCAGGGACATTGCAGGCCCAGTGCTGACGCTGTGAGGGTGCTTGTGTACCGTTTTGAAGCACGTAAAGTGTTCTTTTTTTTCCACTTCCATCCAGGGGGAAAACCTGGAATCTTACCCTACTTGGAGCTCCGTAGCCCTGGGTAGAAGGAGTGACTTTGCCCCCTTGGAGCTGAAACACTCATAATGTGTAAAATAGCAGCCTGGAAGGTTGCAAATGGGCCAGGGACATTGCAGGCTCACTGCTGGCACTGTGAGGGTGCTTGTGTACAGTTTAAAAGCACGTAAAGTGTTCTTTTTTGTCCACTTCCATCCAGGGGGAAAACCTGGAATCTTACCCTACTTGGAGCTCCGTAGCCCTGGGTAGAAGGAGTGACTTTGCCCCCTTGGAGCTGAAACACTCATAATGTGTAAAATAGCAGCCTGGAAGGTTGCAAATGGGCCAGGGACATTGCAGGCTCACTGCTGGCACTGTGAGGGTGCTTGTGTACAGTTTAAAAGCACGTAAAGTGTTCTTTTTTCTCCACTTCCATCCAGGGGGAAAACCTGGAATCTTACCCTACTTGGAGCTCCGTAGCCCTGGGTAGAAGGAGTGACTTTGCCCCCTTGGAGCCTAATGTCGAAAACAGCTGCCTGGAGGTTGCAAATGGGCCAGGGACATTGCAGGCCCAGTGCTGCCACTGTGAGGGTGCTTGTGTACCTCTTTGAAGCACGTAAAGTGTTCTTTTTTTTTCTTCCACTTCCATCCAGGGGGAAAACCTGGAATCTTACCCTACTTGGAGCTCCGTAGCCCTGGGTAGAAGGAGTGACTTTGCCCCCTTGGAGCTGAAACACCCATAATGTGTAAAATAGCAGCCTGGAAGGTCGCAAATGGGCCAGGGACATTGCAGGCTCAGTGCTGGCACTGTGAGGGTGCTTGTGTGCGGTTTTAAAGCACGTAAAGTGTTCTTTTTTTTCCCACTTCCATCCAGGGGGGAAACCTGGAATCTTACCCTACTTGGAGCTCCGTAGCCCTGGGTAGAAGGAGTGACTTTGCCCCCTTGGAGCCTAATGTCGAAAACAGCTGCCTGGAGGTTGCAAATGGGCCAGGGACATTGCAGGCCCAGTGCTGACACTGTGAGGGTGCTTGTGTACCGTTTTGAAGCACGTAAAGTGTTCTTTTTTTTCCACTTCCATCCAGGGGGAAAACCTGGAATCTTACCCTACTTGGAGCTCCGTAGCCCTGGGTAGAAGGAGTGACTTTGCCCCCTTGGAGCTGAAACACTCATAATGTGTAAAATAGCAGCCTGGAAGGTTGCAAATGGGCCAGGGACATTGCAGGCCCAGTGCTGACACTGCGAGGGTGCTTGTGTACCGTTTTGAATCATGTAAAGTGTTCTTTTATTTTTCACTTCCATCCCGGGGTTAAACCTGGAATCTTACCCTACTTGGAGCTCCGTAGCCCTGGGTAGAAGGAGTGACTTTGCCCCCTTGGAGCTGAAACACTCATAATGTGTAAAATAGCTGCCTGGAAGGTTACAAATGGGCCCAGGGACACTGCAGGCCCAGTGCTGACACTGTGAGGGTGCTTGTGTACCTCTTTGAAGCACGTAAAGTGTTCTTTTTTTCCCACTTCCATCCAGGGGGAAAACCTGGAATCTTACCCTACTTGGAGCTCCGTAGCCCTGGGTAGAAGGAGTGACTTTGCCCCCTTGGAGCCTAATGTCGAAAACAGCTGCCTGGAGGTTGCAAATGGGCCAGGGACATTGCAGGCCCAGTGCTGGCACTGTGAGGGTGCTTGTGTACAGTTTTGAAGCACGTAAAGTGTTTTTTTTTTTCCACTTCCATCCAGGGGGAAAACCTGGAATCTTACCCTACTTGGAGCTCCGCAGCCCTGGGTAGAAGGAGTGACTTTGCCCCCTTGGAGCTGAAACACCCATAATGTGTAAAATAGCTGCCTGGAAGGTTGCAAATGGGCCCAGTGACATTGCAGGCCCAGTGCAGACACTGTGAGGGTGCTTGTGTACCGTTTTGAAGCACGTAAAGTGTTCTTTTTTTTCCACTTCCATCCAGGGGGAAAACCTGGAATCTTACCCTACTTGGAGCTCCGTAGCCCTGGGTAGAAGGAGTGACTTTGCCCCCTTGAAGCTGAAACACTCATAATGTGTAAAATAGCAGCCTGGAAGGTTGCAAATGGGCCAGGGACATTGCAGGCTCACTGCTGGCACTGTGAGGGTGCTTGTGTGCGGTTTTAAAGCACGTAAAGTGTTCTTTTTTTCCCCACTTCCATCCAGGGGGAAAACCTGGAATCTTACCATACTTGGAGCTCCGTAGCCCTGGGTAGAAGGAGTGACTTTGCCCCCTTGAAGCTGAAACACCCATAATGTGTAAAATAGCTGCCTGGAAGGTAGCAAATGGCCCAGGGACATTGCAGGCCCAGTGCTGACACTGTGAGGGTGCTTGTGTACAGTTTTGAAGCACGTAAAGTGTTTTTTTTTTTCCACTTCCATCCAGGGGGAAAACCTGGAATCTTACCCTACTTGGAGCTCCGCAGCCCTGGGTAGAAGGAGTGACTTTGCCCCCTTGGAGCTGAAACACCCATAATGTGTAAAATAGCTGCCTGGAAGGTTGCAAATGGGCCCAGTGACATTGCAGGCCCAGTGCAGACACTGTGAGGGTGCTTGTGTACCGTTTTGAAGCACGTAAAGTGTTCTTTTTTTTCCACTTCCATCCAGGGGGAAAACCTGGAATCTTACCCTACTTGGAGCTCCGTAGCCCTGGGTAGAAGGAGTGACTTTGCCCCCTTGAAGCTGAAACACTCATAATGTGTAAAATAGCAGCCTGGAAGGTTGCAAATGGGCCAGGGACATTGCAGGCTCACTGCTGGCACTGTGAGGGTGCTTGTGTGCGGTTTTAAAGCACGTAAAGTGTTCTTTTTTTCCCCACTTCCATCCAGGGGGAAAACCTGGAATCTTACCCTACTTGGAGCTCCGTAGCCCTGGGTAGAAGGAGTGACTTTGCCCCCTTGGAGCTGAAACACTCATAATGTGTAAAATAGCTGCCTGGAAGGTTACAAATGGGCCCAGGGACACTGCAGGCCCAGTGCTGACACTGTGAGGGTGCTTGTGTACCTCTTTGAAGCACGTAAAGTGTTCTTTTTTTCCCACTTCCATCCAGGGGGAAAACCTGGAATCTTACCCGACTTGGAGCTCCGTAGCCCTGGGTAGAAGGAGTGACTTTACCCCCGTGGAGCTGAAACACCCATAATGTGTAAAATAGCTGCCTGGAAGGTTGCAAATGGGCCAGGGACATTGCAGGCCCAGTGCTGACACTGTGAGGGTGCTTGTGTGCGGTTTTAAAGCACGTAAAGTGTTCTTTTTTTCCCCACTTCCATCCAGGGGGAAAACCTGGAATCTTACCCTACTTGGAGCTCCGTAGCCCTGGGTAGAAGGAGTGACTTTGCCCCCTTGAAGCTGAAACACCCATAATGTGTAAAATAGCTGCCTGGAAGGTAGCAAATGGCCCAGGGACATTGCAGGCCCAGTGCTGACACTGTGTGGGTGCTTGTGTACAGTTTTGAAGCACGTAAAGTGTTCTTTTTTCTCCACTTCCATCCAGGGGGAAAACCTGGAATCTTACCCTACTTGGAGCTCCGTAGCCCTGGGTAGAAGGAGTGACTTTGCCCCCTTGGAGCCTAATGTCGAAAACAGCTGCCTGGAGGTTGCAAATGGGCCAGGGACATTGCAGGCCCAGTGCTGACACTGTGAGGGTGCTTGTGTACCGTTTTGAATCATGTAAAGTGTTCTTTTATTTTTCACTTCCATCCCGGGGTTAAACCTGGAATCTTACCCTACTTGGAGCTCCGTAGCCCTGGGTAGAAGGAGTGACTTTGCCCCCTTGGAGCTGAAACACTCATAATGTGTAAAATAGCTGCCTGGAAGGTTACAAATGGGCCCAGGGACACTGCAGGCCCAGTGCTGACACTGTGAGGGTGCTTGTGTACCTCTTTGAAGCACGTAAAGTGTTCTTTTTTTCCCACTTCCATCCAGGGGGAAAACCTGGAATCTTACCCGACTTGGAGCTCCGTAGCCCTGGGTAGAAGGAGTGACTTTACCCCCGTGGAGCCGAAACACCCATAATGTGTAAAATAGCTGCCTGGAAGGTTGCAAATGGGCCAGGGACATTGCAGGCCCAGTGCTGACACTGTGAGGGTGCTTGTGTGCGGTTTTAAAGCACGTAAAGTGTTCTTTTTTTTCCCACTTCCATCCAGGGGGAAAACCTGGAATCTTACCCTACTTGGAGCTCCGCAGCCCTGGGTAGAAGGAGTGACTTTGCCCCTTTGGAGCTGAAACACTCATAATGTGTAAAATAGCTGCCTGGAAGGTTGCAAATGGGCCAGGGACATTGCAGGCCCAGTGCTGACACTGTGAGGGTGCTTGTGTGCGGTTTTGAAGCACGTAAAGTGTTCTTTTTTTTCCACTTCCATCCAGGGGGAAAACCTGGAATCTTACCCTACTTGGAGCTCCGTAGCCCTGGGTAGAAGGAGTGACTTTGCCCCCTTGGAGCCTAATGTCGAAAACAGCTGCCTGGAGGTTGCAAATGGGCCAGGTACATTGCAGGCCCAGTGCTGGCACTGTGAGGGTGCTTGTGTGCGGTTTTAAAGCACGTAAAGTGTTCTTTTTTTTCCCCACTTCAATCCAGGGGGAAAACCTGGAATCTTACCCTACTTGGAGCTCCGCAGCCCTGGGTAGAAGGAGTGACTTTGCCCCCTTGGAGCTGAAACACTCATAATGTGTAAAATAGCTGCCTGGAAGGTTACAAATGGGCCCAGGGACACTGCAGGCCCAGTGCTGACACTGTGAGGGTGTTTGTGTACCTCTTTGAAGCACGTAAAGTGTTCTTTTTTTTCCACTTCCATCCAGGGGTAAAACCTGGAATCTTACCCTACTTGGAGCTCCGTAGCCCTGGGTAGAAGGAGTGACTTTGCCCCCTTGGAGCCTAATGTCGAAAACAGCTGCCTGGAGGTTGCAAATGGGCCAGGGACATTGCAGGCCCAGTGCTGACACTGTGAGTGTGCTTGTCTGCGGTTTTAAAGCACGTAAAGTGTTCTTTTTTTTCCACTTCCATCCAGGGGGAAAACCGGGAATCTTACCCTACTTGGAGCTCCGTAGCCCTGGGTAGAAGGAGTGACTTTGCCCCCTTGGAGCTGAAACACCCATAATGTGTAAAATAGCTGCCTGGAAGGTTGCAAATGGCCCAGGGACATTGCAGGCCCAGTGCTGACACTGTGAGGGTGCTTGTGTACCGTTTTGAACCACGAAAAATGATCTTTTTTTCCACTTCCATCAAGGGGGAAAACCTGGAATCTTACCCTACTTGGAGCTCCGTAGCCCTGGGTAGAAGGAGTGACTTTGCCCCCTTGGAGCCTAATGTCGAAAACAGCTGCCTGGAGGTTGCAAATGGGCCAGGGACATTGCAGGCCCAGTGCTGACACTGTGAGGGTGCTTGTGTACCGTTTTGAAGCACGTAAAGTGTTCTTTTTTTTCCACTTCCATCCAGGGGGAAAACCTGGAATCTTACCCTACTTGGAGCTCCGTAGCCCTGGGTAGAAGGAGTGACTTTGCCCCCTTGGAGCTGAAACACCCATAATGTGTAAAATAGCTGCCTGGAAGGTTGCAAATGGCCCAGGGACATTGCAGGCCCAGTGCTGACACTGTGAGGGTGCTTGTGTACCGTTTTGAACCACGAAAAATGATCTTTTTTTCCACTTCCATCAAGGGGGGAAACCTGGAATCTTACCCTACTTGGAGCTCCGTAGCCCTGGGTAGAAGGAGTGACTTTGCCCCCTTGGAGCTGAAACACCCATAATGTGTAAAATAGCTGCCTGGAAGGTTGCAAATGGCCCAGGGACATTGCAGGCCCAGTGCTGACACTGTGAGGGTGCTTGTGTACCGTTTTGAACCACGAAAAATGATCTTTTTTTCCACTTCCATCAAGGGGGGAAACCTGGAATCTTACCCTACTTGGAGCTCCGTAGCCCTGGGTAGAAGGAGTGACTTTGCCCCCTTGGAGCCTAATGTCGAAAACAGCTGCCTGGAGGTTGCAAATGGGCCAGGGACATTGCAGGCCCAGTGCTTGCACTGTGAGGGTGCTTGTGAGCGGTTTTAAAGCACGTAAAGTGTTCTTTTTTTTTCCCCACTTCCATCCAGGGGGGAAACCTGGAATCTTACCCTACTTGGAGCTCCGTAGCCCTGGGTAGAAGGAGTGACTTTGCCCCCTTGGAGCTGAAACACTCATAATGTGTAAAATAGCAGCCTGGAAGGTTGCAAATGGGCCAGGGACATTGCAGGCCCAGTGCTGACACTGTGAGGGTGCTTGTGTACCGTTTTGAATCATGTAAAGTGTTCTTTTATTTTTCACTTCCATCCCGGGGTTAAACCTGGAATCTTACCCTACTTGGAGCTCCGTAGCCCTGGGTAGAAGGAGTGACTTTGCCCCCTTGGAGCTGAAACACTCATAATGTGTAAAATAGCTGCCTGGAAGGTTACAAATGGGCCCAGGGACACTGCAGGCCCAGTGCTGACACTGTGAGGGTGCTTGTGTACCTCTTTGAAGCACGTAAAGTGTTCTTTTTTTCCCACTTCCATCCAGGGGGAAAACCTGGAATCTTACCCTACTTGGAGCTCCGTAGCCCTGGGTAGAAGGAGTGACTTTGCCCCCTTGGAGCCTAATGTCGAAAACAGCTGCCTGGAGGTTGCAAATGGGCCAGGGACATTGCAGGCCCAGTGCTGGCACTGTGAGGGTGCTTGTGTACAGTTTTGAAGCACGTAAAGTGTTTTTTTTTTTCCACTTCCATCCAGGGGGAAAACCTGGAATCTTACCCTACTTGGAGCTCCGCAGCCCTGGGTAGAAGGAGTGACTTTGCCCCCTTGGAGCTGAAACACCCATAATGTGTAAAATAGCTGCCTGGAAGGTTGCAAATGGGCCCAGTGACATTGCAGGCCCAGTGCAGACACTGTGAGGGTGCTTGTGTACCGTTTTGAAGCACGTAAAGTGTTCTTTTTTTTCCACTTCCATCCAGGGGGAAAACCTGGAATCTTACCCTACTTGGAGCTCCGTAGCCCTGGGTAGAAGGAGTGACTTTGCCCCCTTGAAGCTGAAACACTCATAATGTGTAAAATAGCAGCCTGGAAGGTTGCAAATGGGCCAGGGACATTGCAGGCTCACTGCTGGCACTGTGAGGGTGCTTGTGTGCGGTTTTAAAGCACGTAAAGTGTTCTTTTTTTCCCCACTTCCATCCAGGGGGAAAACCTGGAATCTTACCATACTTGGAGCTCCGTAGCCCTGGGTAGAAGGAGTGACTTTGCCCCCTTGAAGCTGAAACACCCATAATGTGTAAAATAGCTGCCTGGAAGGTAGCAAATGGCCCAGGGACATTGCAGGCCCAGTGCTGACACTGTGAGGGTGCTTGTGTACAGTTTTGAAGCACGTAAAGTGTTCTTTTTTCTCCACTTCCATCCAGGGGGAAAACCTGGAATCTTACCCTACTTGGAGCTCCGTAGCCCTGGGTAGAAGGAGTGACTTTGCCCCCTTGGAGCCTAATGTCGAAAACAGCTGCCTGGAGGTTGCAAATGGGCCAGGGACATTGCAGGCCCAGTGCTGACACTGTGAGGGTGCTTGTGTACCGTTTTGAATCATGTAAAGTGTTCTTTTATTTTTCACTTCCATCCCGGGGTTAAACCTGGAATCTTACCCTACTTGGAGCTCCGTAGCCCTGGGTAGAAGGAGTGACTTTGCCCCCTTGGAGCTGAAACACTCATAATGTGTAAAATAGCTGCCTGGAAGGTTACAAATGGGCCCAGGGACACTGCAGGCCCATTGCTGACACTGTGAGGGTGCTTGTGTACCTCTTTGAAGCACGTAAAGTGTTCTTTTTTTCCCACTTCCATCCAGGGGGAAAACCTGGAATCTTACCCGACTTGGAGCTCCGTAGCCCTGGGTAGAAGGAGTGACTTTGCCCCCTTGGAGCTGAAACACCCATAATGTGTAAAATAGCTGCCTGGAAGGTTGCAAATGGGCCAGGGACATTGCAGGCCCAGTGCTGACACTGTGAGGGTGCTTGTGTGCGGTTTTAAAGCACGTAAAGTGTTCTTTTTTTTCCACTTCCATCCAGGGGTAAAACCTGGAATCTTACCCTACTTGGAGCTCCGCAGCCCTGGGTAGAAGGAGTGACTTTGCCCCCTTGGAGCTGAAACACCCATAATGTGTAAAATAGCTGCCTGGAAGGTTGCAAATGGGCCAGGGACATTGCAGGCCCAGTGCTGACACTGTGAGGGTGCTTGTGTGCGGTTTTAAAGCACGTAAAGTGTTCTTTTTCCCCCACTTCCATCCAGGGGGGAAACCTGGAATCTTACCCTACTTGGAGCTCCGCAGCCCTGGGTAGAAGGAGTGACTTTGCCCCCTTGGAGCTGAAACACTCCTAATGTGTAAAATAGCTGCCTGGAAGGTTGCAAATGGCCCAGGGACATTGCAGGCCCAGTGCTGACACTGTGAGGGTGCTTGTGTACCGTTTTGAAGCACGTAAAGTGTTCTTTTTTTTCCACTTCCATCCAGGGGGAAAACCTGGAATCTTACCCTACTTGGAGCTCCGTAGCCCTGGGTAGAAGGAGTGACTTTGCCCCCTTGGAGCCTAATGTCGAAAACAGCTGCCTGGAGGTTGCAAATGGGCCAGGGACATTGCAGGCCCAGTGCTGGCACTGTGAGGGTGCTTGTCTGCGGTTTTAAAGCACGTAAAGTGTTCTTTTTTTTCCACTTCCATCCAGGGGGAAAACCGGGAATCTTACCCTACTTGGAGCTCCGTAGCCCTGGGTAGAAGGAGTGACTTTGCCCCCTTGGAGCTGAAACACCCATAATGTGTAAAATAGCTGCCTGGAAGGTTGCAAATGGCCCAGGGACATTGCAGGCCCAGTGCTGACACTGTGAGGGTGCTTGTGTACCGTTTTGAACCACGAAAAATGATCTTTTTTTCCACTTCCATCAAGGGGGAAAACCTGGAATCTTACCCTACTTGGAGCTCCGTAGCCCTGGGTAGAAGGAGTGACTTTGCCCCCTTGGAGCCTAATGTCGAAAACAGCTGCCTGGAGGTTGCAAATGGGCCAGGGACATTGCAGGCCCAGTGCTGACACTGTGAGGGTGCTTGTGTACCGTTTTGAAGCACGTAAAGTGTTCTTTTTTTTCCACTTCCATCCAGGGGGAAAACCTGGAATCTTACCCTACTTGGAGCTCCGTAGCCCTGGGTAGAAGGAGTGACTTTGCCCCCTTGGAGCTGAAACACCCATAATGTGTAAAATAGCTGCCTGGAAGGTTGCAAATGGCCCAGGGACATTGCAGGCCCAGTGCTGACACTGTGAGGGTGCTTGTGTACCGTTTTGAACCACGAAAAATGATCTTTTTTTCCACTTCCATCAAGGGGGGAAACCTGGAATCTTACCCTACTTGGAGCTCCGTAGCCCTGGGTAGAAGGAGTGACTTTGCCCCCTTGGAGCTGAAACACCCATAATGTGTAAAATAGCTGCCTGGAAGGTTGCAAATGGCCCAGGGACATTGCAGGCCCAGTGCTGACACTGTGAGGGTGCTTGTGTACCGTTTTGAACCACGAAAAATGATCTTTTTTTCCACTTCCATCAAGGGGGGAAACCTGGAATCTTACCCTACTTGGAGCTCCGTAGCCCTGGGTAGAAGGAGTGACTTTGCCCCCTTGGAGCCTAATGTCGAAAACAGCTGCCTGGAGGTTGCAAATGGGCCAGGGACATTGCAGGCCCAGTGCTTGCACTGTGAGGGTGCTTGTGAGCGGTTTTAAAGCACGTAAAGTGTTCTTTTTTTTTCCCCACTTCCATCCAGGGGGGAAACCTGGAATCTTACCCTACTTGGAGCTCCGTAGCCCTGGGTAGAAGGAGTGACTTTGCCCCCTTGGAGCTGAAACACTCATAATGTGTAAAATAGCAGCCTGGAAGGTTGCAAATGGGCCAGGGACATTGCAGGCCCAGTGCTGACACTGTGAGGGTGCTTGTGTACCGTTTTGAATCATGTAAAGTGTTCTTTTATTTTTCACTTCCATCCCGGGGTTAAACCTGGAATCTTACCCTACTTGGAGCTCCGTAGCCCTGTGTAGAAGGAGTGACTTTGCCCCCTTGGAGCTGAAACACTCATAATGTGTAAAATAGCTGCCTGGAAGGTTACAAATGGGCCCAGGGACACTGCAGGCCCAGTGCTGACACTGTGAGGGTGCTTGTGTACCTCTTTGAAGCACGTAAAGTGTTCTTTTTTTCCCACTTCCATCCAGGGGGAAAACCTGGAATCTTACCCGACTTGGAGCTCCGTAGCCCTGGGTAGAAGGAGTGACTTTACCCCCGTGGAGCTGAAACACCCATAATGTGTAAAATAGCTGCCTGGAAGGTTGCAAATGGGCCAGGGACATTGCAGGCCCAGTGCTGACACTGTGAGGGTGCTTGTGTGCGGTTTTAAAGCACGTAAAGTGTTCTTTTTTCCCCACTTCCATCCAGGGGGAAAACCTGGAATCTTACCCTACTTGGAGCTCCGTAGCCCTGGGTAGAAGGAGTGACTTTGCCCCCTTGAAGCTGAAACACCCATAATGTGTAAAATAGCTGCCTGGAAGGTAGCAAATGGCCCAGGGACATTGCAGGCCCAGTGCTGACACTGTGTGGGTGCTTGTGTACAGTTTTGAAGCACGTAAAGTGTTCTTTTTTCTCCACTTCCATCCAGGGGGAAAACCTGGAATCTTACCCTACTTGGAGCTCCGTAGCCCTGGGTAGAAGGAGTGACTTTGCCCCCTTGGAGCCTAATGTCGAAAACAGCTGCCTGGAGGTTGCAAATGGGCCAGGGACATTGCAGGCCCAGTGCTGACACTGTGAGGGTGCTTGTGTACCGTTTTGAATCATGTAAAGTGTTCTTTTATTTTTCACTTCCATCCCGGGGTTAAACCTGGAATCTTACCCTACTTGGAGCTCCGTAGCCCTGGGTAGAAGGAGTGACTTTGCCCCCTTGGAGCTGAAACACTCATAATGTGTAAAATAGCTGCCTGGAAGGTTACAAATGGGCCCAGGGACACTGCAGGCCCAGTGCTGACACTGTGAGGGTGCTTGTGTACCTCTTTGAAGCACGTAAAGTGTTCTTTTTTTCCCACTTCCATCCAGGGGGAAAACCTGGAATCTTACCCGACTTGGAGCTCCGTAGCCCTGGGTAGAAGGAGTGACTTTACCCCCGTGGAGCCGAAACACCCATAATGTGTAAAATAGCTGCCTGGAAGGTTGCAAATGGGCCAGGGACATTGCAGGCCCAGTGCTGACACTGTGAGGGTGCTTGTGTGCGGTTTTAAAGCACGTAAAGTGTTCTTTTTTTTCCCACTTCCATCCAGGGGGAAAACCTGGAATCTTACCCTACTTGGAGCTCCGCAGCCCTGGGTAGAAGGAGTGACTTTGCCCCTTTGGAGCTGAAACACTCATAATGTGTAAAATAGCTGCCTGGAAGGTTGCAAATGGGCCAGGGACATTGCAGGCCCAGTGCTGACACTGTGAGGGTGCTTGTGTGCGGTTTTGAAGCACGTAAAGTGTTCTTTTTTTTCCACTTCCATCCAGGGGGAAAACCTGGAATCTTACCCTACTTGGAGCTCCGTAGCCCTGGGTAGAAGGAGTGACTTTGCCCCCTTGGAGCCTAATGTCGAAAACAGCTGCCTGGAGGTTGCAAATGGGCCAGGTACATTGCAGGCCCAGTGCTGGCACTGTGAGGGTGCTTGTGTGCGGTTTTAAAGCACGTAAAGTGTTCTTTTTTTTCCCCACTTCAATCCAGGGGGAAAACCTGGAATCTTACCCTACTTGGAGCTCCGCAGCCCTGGGTAGAAGGAGTGACTTTGCCCCCTTGGAGCTGAAACACTCATAATGTGTAAAATAGCTGCCTGGAAGGTTACAAATGGGCCCAGGGACACTGCAGGCCCAGTGCTGACACTGTGAGGGTGTTTGTGTACCTCTTTGAAGCACGTAAAGTGTTCTTTTTTTTCCACTTCCATCCAGGGGGAAAACCTGGAATCTTACCCGACTTGGAGCTCCGTAGCCCTGGGTAGAAGGAGTGACTTTGCCCCCTTGGAGCTGAAACACCCATAATGTGTAAAATAGCTGCCTGGAAGGTTGCAAATGGGCCAGGGACATTGCAGGCCCAGTGCTGACACTGTGAGGGTGCTTGTGTGCGGTTTTAAAGCACGTAAAGTGTTCTTTTTTTTCCACTTCCATCCAGGGGTAAAACCTGGAATCTTACCCTACTTGGAGCTCCGCAGCCCTGGGTAGAAGGAGTGACTTTGCCCCCTTGGAGCTGAAACACCCATAATGTGTAAAATAGCTGCCTGGAAGGTTGCAAATGGGCCAGGGACATTGCAGGCCCAGTGCTGACACTGTGAGGGTGCTTGTGTGCGGTTTTAAAGCACGTAAAGTGTTCTTTTTCCCCCACTTCCATCCAGGGGGAAACCTGGAATCTTACCCTACTTGGAGCTCCGCAGCCCTGGGTAGAAGGAGTGACTTTGCCCCCTTGAAGCTGAAACACCCATAATGTGTAAAATAGCTGCCTGGAAGGTAGCAAATGGCCCAGGGACATTGCAGGCCCAGTGCTGACACTGTGTGGGTGCTTGTGTACAGTTTTGAAGCACGTAAAGTGTTCTTTTTTCTCCACTTCCATCCAGGGGGAAAACCTGGAATCTTACCCTACTTGGAGCTCCGTAGCCCTGGGTAGAAGGAGTGACTTTGCCCCCTTGGAGCCTAATGTCGAAAACAGCTGCCTGGAGGTTGCAAATGGGCCAGGGACATTGCAGGCCCAGTGCTGACACTGTGAGGGTGCTTGTGTACCGTTTTGAATCATGTAAAGTGTTCTTTTATTTTTCACTTCCATCCCGGGGTTAAACCTGGAATCTTACCCTACTTGGAGCTCCGTAGCCCTGGGTAGAAGGAGTGACTTTGCCCCCTTGGAGCTGAAACACTCATAATGTGTAAAATAGCTGCCTGGAAGGTTACAAATGGGCCCAGGGACACTGCAGGCCCAGTGCTGACACTGTGAGGGTGCTTGTGTACCTCTTTGAAGCACGTAAAGTGTTCTTTTTTTCCCACTTCCATCCAGGGGGAAAACCTGGAATCTTACCCGACTTGGAGCTCCGTAGCCCTGGGTAGAAGGAGTGACTTTACCCCCGTGGAGCCGAAACACCCATAATGTGTAAAATAGCTGCCTGGAAGGTTGCAAATGGGCCAGGGACATTGCAGGCCCAGTGCTGACACTGTGAGGGTGCTTGTGTGCGGTTTTAAAGCACGTAAAGTGTTCTTTTTTTTCCCACTTCCATCCAGGGGGAAAACCTGGAATCTTACCCTACTTGGAGCTCCGCAGCCCTGGGTAGAAGGAGTGACTTTGCCCCTTTGGAGCTGAAACACTCATAATGTGTAAAATAGCTGCCTGGAAGGTTGCAAATGGGCCAGGGACATTGCAGGCCCAGTGCTGACACTGTGAGGGTGCTTGTGTGCGGTTTTGAAGCACGTAAAGTGTTCTTTTTTTTCCACTTCCATCCAGGGGGAAAACCTGGAATCTTACCCTACTTGGAGCTCCGTAGCCCTGGGTAGAAGGAGTGACTTTGCCCCCTTGGAGCCTAATGTCGAAAACAGCTGCCTGGAGGTTGCAAATGGGCCAGGTACATTGCAGGCCCAGTGCTGACACTGTGAGGGTGTTTGTGTACCTCTTTGAAGCACGTAAAGTGTTCTTTTTTTTCCACTTCCATCCAGGGGGAAAACCTGGAATCTTACCCGACTTGGAGCTCCGTAGCCCTGGGTAGAAGGAGTGACTTTGCCCCCTTGGAGCTGAAACACCCATAATGTGTAAAATAGCTGCCTGGAAGGTTGCAAATGGGCCAGGGACATTGCAGGCCCAGTGCTGACACTGTGAGGGTGCTTGTGTGCGGTTTTAAAGCACGTAAAGTGTTCTTTTTTTTCCACTTCCATCCAGGGGTAAAACCTGGAATCTTACCCTACTTGGAGCTCCGCAGCCCTGGGTAGAAGGAGTGACTTTGCCCCCTTGGAGCTGAAACACCCATAATGTGTAAAATAGCTGCCTGGAAGGTTGCAAATGGGCCAGGGACATTGCAGGCCCAGTGCTGACACTGTGAGGGTGCTTGTGTGCGGTTTTAAAGCACGTAAAGTGTTCTTTTTCCCCCACTTCCATCCAGGGGGGAAACCTGGAATCTTACCCTACTTGGAGCTCCGCAGCCCTGGGTAGAAGGAGTGACTTTGCCCCCTTGGAGCCTAATGTCGAAAACAGCTGCCTGGAGGTTGCAAATGGGCCAGGGACATTGCAGGCCCAGTGCTGACGCTGTGAGGGTGCTTGTGTACCGTTTTGAAGCACGTAAAGTGTTCTTTTTTTTCCACTTCCATCCAGGGGGAAAACCTGGAATCTTACCCTACTTGGAGCTCCGTAGCCCTGGGTAGAAGGAGTGACTTTGCCCCCTTGGAGCTGAAACACTCATAATGTGTAAAATAGCAGCCTGGAAGGTTGCAAATGGGCCAGGGACATTGCAGGCTCACTGCTGGCACTGTGAGGGTGCTTGTGTACAGTTTAAAAGCACGTAAAGTGTTCTTTTTTGTCCACTTCCATCCAGGGGGAAAACCTGGAATCTTACCCTACTTGGAGCTCCGTAGCCCTGGGTTGAAGGAGTGACTTTGCCCCCTTGGAGCTGAAACACTCATAATGTGTAAAATAGCAGCCTGGAAGGTTGCAAATGGGCCAGGGACATTGCAGGCTCACTGCTGGCACTGTGAGGGTGCTTGTGTACAGTTTAAAAGCACGTAAAGTGTTCTTTTTTCTCCACTTCCATCCAGGGGGAAAACCTGGAATCTTACCCTACTTGGAGCTCCGTAGCCCTGGGTAGAAGGAGTGACTTTGCCCCCTTGGAGCCTAATGTCGAAAACAGCTGCCTGGAGGTTGCAAATGGGCCAGGGACATTGCAGGCCCAGTGCTGCCACTGTGAGGGTGCTTGTGTACCTCTTTGAAGCACGTAAAGTGTTCTTTTTTTTTCTTCCACTTCCATCCAGGGGAAAACCTGGAATCTTACCCTACTTGGAGCTCCGTAGCCCTGGGTAGAAGGAGTGACTTTGCCCCCTTGGAGCTGAAACACCCATAATGTGTAAAATAGCAGCCTGGAAGGTCGCAAATGGGCCAGGGACATTGCAGGCTCAGTGCTGGCACTGTGAGGGTGCTTGTGTGCGGTTTTAAAGCACGTAAAGTGTTCTTTTTTTTCCCACTTCCATCCAGGGGGAAACCTGGAATCTTACCCTACTTGGAGCTCCGTAGCCCTGGGTAGAAGGAGTGACTTTGCCCCCTTGGAGCCTAATGTCGAAAACAGCTGCCTGGAGGTTGCAAATGGGCCAGGGACATTGCAGGCCCAGTGCTGACACTGTGAGGGTGCTTGTGTACCGTTTTGAAGCACGTAAAGTGTTCTTTTTTTTCCACTTCCATCCAGGGGGAAAACCTGGAATCTTACCCTACTTGGAGCTCCGTAGCCCTGGGTAGAAGGAGTGACTTTGCCCCCTTGGAGCTGAAACACTCATAATGTGTAAAATAGCAGCCTGGAAGGTTGCAAATGGGCCAGGGACATTGCAGGCCCAGTGCTGACACTGCGAGGGTGCTTGTGTACCGTTTTGAATCATGTAAAGTGTTCTTTTATTTTTCACTTCCATCCCGGGGTTAAACCTGGAATCTTACCCTACTTGGAGCTCCGTAGCCCTGGGTAGAAGGAGTGACTTTGCCCCCTTGGAGCTGAAACACTCATAATGTGTAAAATAGCTGCCTGGAAGGTTACAAATGGGCCCAGGGACACTGCAGGCCCAGTGCTGACACTGTGAGGGTGCTTGTGTACCTCTTTGAAGCACGTAAAGTGTTCTTTTTTCCCACTTCCATCCAGGGGGAAAACCTGGAATCTTACCCTACTTGGAGCTCCGTAGCCCTGGGTAGAAGGAGTGACTTTGCCCCCTTGGAGCCTAATGTCGAAAACAGCTGCCTGGAGGTTGCAAATGGGCCAGGGACATTGCAGGCCCAGTGCTGGCACTGTGAGGGTGCTTGTGTACAGTTTTGAAGCACGTAAAGTGTTTTTTTTTTCCACTTCCATCCAGGGGGAAAACCTGGAATCTTACCCTACTTGGAGCTCCGCAGCCCTGGGTAGAAGGAGTGACTTTGCCCCCCTTGGAGCTGAAACACCCATAATGTGTAAAATAGCTGCCTGGAAGGTTGCAAATGGGCCAGTGACATTGCAGGCCCAGTGCAGACACTGTGAGGGTGCTTGTGTACCGTTTTGAAGCACGTAAAGTGTTCTTTTTTTTCCACTTCCATCCAGGGGGAAAACCTGGAATCTTACCCTACTTGGAGCTCCGTAGCCCTGGGTAGAAGGAGTGACTTTGCCCCCTTGAAGCTGAAACACTCATAATGTGTAAAATAGCAGCCTGGAAGGTTGCAAATGGGCCAGGGACATTGCAGGCTCACTGCTGGCACTGTGAGGGTGCTTGTGTGCGGTTTTAAAGCACGTAAAGTGTTCTTTTTTTCCCCACTTCCATCCAGGGGGAAAACCTGGAATCTTACCATACTTGGAGCTCCGTAGCCCTGGGTAGAAGGAGTGACTTTGCCCCCTTGAAGCTGAAACACCCATAATGTGTAAAATAGCTGCCTGGAAGGTAGCAAATGGCCCAGGGACATTGCAGGCCCAGTGCTGACACTGTGAGGGTGCTTGTGTACAGTTTTGAAGCACGTAAAGTGTTTTTTTTTTTCCACTTCCATCCAGGGGGAAAACCTGGAATCTTACCCTACTTGGAGCTCCGCAGCCCTGGGTAGAAGGAGTGACTTTGCCCCCTTGGAGCTGAAACACCCATAATGTGTAAAATAGCTGCCTGGAAGGTTGCAAATGGGCCCAGTGACATTGCAGGCCCAGTGCAGACACTGTGAGGGTGCTTGTGTACCGTTTTGAAGCACGTAAAGTGTTCTTTTTTTTCCACTTCCATCCAGGGGGAAAACCTGGAATCTTACCCTACTTGGAGCTCCGTAGCCCTGGGTAGAAGGAGTGACTTTGCCCCCTTGAAGCTGAAACACTCATAATGTGTAAAATAGCAGCCTGGAAGGTTGCAAATGGGCCAGGGACATTGCAGGCTCACTGCTGGCACTGTGAGGGTGCTTGTGTGCGGTTTTAAAAGCACGTAAAGTGTTCTTTTTTTCCCCACTTCCATCCAGGGGGAAAACCTGGAATCTTACCATACTTGGAGCTCCGTAGCCCTGGGTAGAAGGAGTGACTTTGCCCCCTTGAAGCTGAAACACCCATAATGTGTAAAATAGCTGCCTGGAAGGTAGCAAATGGCCCAGGGACATTGCAGGCCCAGTGCTGACACTGTGAGGGTGCTTGTGTACAGTTTTGAAGCACGTAAAGTGTTTTTTTTTTTCCACTTCCATCCAGGGGGAAAACCTGGAATCTTACCCTACTTGGAGCTCCGCAGCCCTGGGTAGAAGGAGTGACTTTGCCCCCTTGGAGCTGAAACACCCATAATGTGTAAAATAGCTGCCTGGAAGGTTGCAAATGGGCCAGGGACATTGCAGGCCCAGTGCTGACACTGTGAGGGTGCTTGTGTGCGGTTTTAAAGCACGTAAAGTGTTCTTTTTTTTCCCCACTTCAATCCAGGGGAAAACCTGGAATCTTACCCTACTTGGAGCTCCGCAGCCCTGGGTAGAAGGAGTGACTTTGCCCCCTTGGAGCTGAAACACTCATAATGTGTAAAATAGCTGCCTGGAAGGTTACAAATGGGCCCAGGGACACTGCAGGCCCAGTGCTGACACTGTGAGGGTGTTTGTGTACCTCTTTGAAGCACGTAAAGTGTTCTTTTTTTTCCACTTCCATCCAGGGGTAAAACCTGGAATCTTACCCTACTTGGAGCTCCGTAGCCCTGGGTAGAAGGAGTGACTTTGCCCCCTTGGAGCCTAATGTCGAAAACAGCTGCCTGGAGGTTGCAAATGGGCCAGGGACATTGCAGGCCCAGTGCTGACACTGTGAGTGTGCTTGTCTGCGGTTTTAAAGCACGTAAAGTGTTCTTTTTTTTCCACTTCCATCCAGGGGGAAAACCGGGAATCTTACCCTACTTGGAGCTCCGTAGCCCTGGGTAGAAGGAGTGACTTTGCCCCTTGGAGCTGAAACACCCATAATGTGTAAAATAGCTGCCTGGAAGGTTGCAAATGGCCCAGGGACATTGCAGGCCCAGTGCTGACACTGTGAGGGTGCTTGTGTACCGTTTTGAACCACGAAAAATGATCTTTTTTTCCACTTCCATCAAGGGGGGAAACCTGGAATCTTACCCTACTTGGAGCTCCGTAGCCCTGGGTAGAAGGAGTGACTTTGCCCCCTTGGAGCTGAAACACCCATAATGTGTAAAATAGCTGCCTGGAAGGTTGCAAATGGCCCAGGGACATTGCAGGCCCAGTGCTGACACTGTGAGGGTGCTTGTGTACCGTTTTGAAGCACGAAAAATGATCTTTTTTTCCACTTCCATCAAGGGGGGAAACCTGGAATCTTACCCTACTTGGAGCTCCGTAGCCCTGGGTAGAAGGAGTGACTTTGCCCCCTTGGAGCCTAATGTCGAAAACAGCTGCCTGGAGGTTGCAATGGGCCAGGGACATTGCAGGCCCAGTGCTTGCACTGTGAGGGTGCTTGTGAGCGGTTTTAAAGCACGTAAAGTGTTCTTTTTTTTTCCCCACTTCCATCCAGGGGGGAAACCTGGAATCTTACCCTACTTGGAGCTCCGTAGCCCTGTGTAGAAGGAGTGACTTTGCCCCCTTGGAGCTGAAACACTCATAATGTGTAAAATAGCAGCCTGGAAGGTTGCAAATGGGCCAGGGACATTGCAGGCCCAGTGCTGACACTGTGAGGGTGCTTGTGTACCGTTTTGAATCATGTAAAGTGTTCTTTTATTTTTCACTTCCATCCCGGGGTTAAACCTGGAATCTTACCCTACTTGGAGCTCCGTAGCCCTGGGTAGAAGGAGTGACTTTGCCCCCTTGGAGCTGAAACACTCATAATGTGTAAAATAGCTGCCTGGAAGGTTACAAATGGGCCCAGGGACACTGCAGGCCCAGTGCTGACACTGTGAGGGTGCTTGTGTACCTCTTTGAAGCACGTAAAGTGTTCTTTTTTTCCCACTTCCATCCAGGGGGAAAACCTGGAATCTTACCCGACTTGGAGCTCCGTAGCCCTGGGTAGAAGGAGTGACTTTACCCCGTGGAGCTGAAACACCCATAATGTGTAAAATAGCTGCCTGGAAGGTTGCAAATGGGCCAGGGACATTGCAGGCCCAGTGCTGACACTGTGAGGGTGCTTGTGTGCGGTTTTAAAGCACGTAAAGTGTTCTTTTTTTCCCCACTTCCATCCAGGGGGAAAACCTGGAATCTTACCCTACTTGGAGCTCCGTAGCCCTGGGTAGAAGGAGTGACTTTGCCCCCTTGAAGCTGAAACACCCATAATGTGTAAAATAGCTGCCTGGAAGGTAGCAAATGGCCCAGGGACATTGCAGGCCCAGTGCTGACACTGTGTGGGTGCTTGTGTACAGTTTTGAAGCACGTAAAGTGTTCTTTTTTCTCCACTTCCATCCAGGGGAAAACCTGGAATCTTACCCTACTTGGAGCTCCGTAGCCCTGGGTAGAAGGAGTGACTTTGCCCCCTTGGAGCCTAATGTCGAAAACAGCTGCCTGGAGGTTGCAAATGGGCCAGGGACATTGCAGGCCCAGTGCTGACACTGTGAGGGTGCTTGTGTACCGTTTTGAATCATGTAAAGTGTTCTTTTATTTTTCACTTCCATCCCGGGGTTAAACCTGGAATCTTACCCTACTTGGAGCTCCGTAGCCCTGGGTAGAAGGAGTGACTTTGCCCCCTTGGAGCTGAAACACTCATAATGTGTAAAATAGCTGCCTGGAAGGTTACAAATGGGCCCAGGGACACTGCAGGCCCAGTGCTGACACTGTGAGGGTGCTTGTGTACCTCTTTGAAGCACGTAAAGTGTTCTTTTTTTCCCACTTCCATCCAGGGGGAAAACCTGGAATCTTACCCGACTTGGAGCTCCGTAGCCCTGGGTAGAAGGAGTGACTTTACCCCCGTGGAGCCGAAACACCCATAATGTGTAAAATAGCTGCCTGGAAGGTTGCAAATGGGCCAGGGACATTGCAGGCCCAGTGCTGACACTGTGAGGGTGCTTGTGTGCGGTTTTAAAGCACGTAAAGTGTTCTTTTTTTTCCCACTTCCATCCAGGGGGAAAACCTGGAATCTTACCCTACTTGGAGCTCCGCAGCCCTGGGTAGAAGGAGTGACTTTGCCCCTTTGGAGCTGAAACACTCATAATGTGTAAAATAGCTGCCTGGAAGGTTGCAAATGGGCCAGGGACATTGCAGGCCCAGTGCTGACACTGTGAGGGTGCTTGTGTGCGGTTTTGAAGCACGTAAAGTGTTCTTTTTTTTCCACTTCCATCCAGGGGGAAAACCTGGAATCTTACCCTACTTGGAGCTCCGTAGCCCTGGGTAGAAGGAGTGACTTTGCCCCCTTGGAGCCTAATGTCGAAAACAGCTGCCTGGAGGTTGCAAATGGGCCAGGTACATTGCAGGCCCAGTGCTGGCACTGTGAGGGTGCTTGTGTGCGGTTTTAAAGCACGTAAAGTGTTCTTTTTTTTCCCCACTTCAATCCAGGGGGAAAACCTGGAATCTTACCCTACTTGGAGCTCCGCAGCCCTGGGTAGAAGGAGTGACTTTGCCCCCTTGGAGCTGAAACACTCATAATGTGTAAAATAGCTGCCTGGAAGGTTACAAATGGGCCCAGGGACACTGCAGGCCCAGTGCTGACACTGTGAGGGTGTTTGTGTACCTCTTTGAAGCACGTAAAGTGTTCTTTTTTTTCCACTTCCATCCAGGGGTAAAACCTGGAATCTTACCCTACTTGGAGCTCCGTAGCCTGGGTAGAAGGAGTGACTTTGCCCCCTTGGAGCCTAATGTCGAAAACAGCTGCCTGGAGGTTGCAAATGGGCCAGGGACATTGCAGGCCCAGTGCTGACACTGTGAGTGTGCTTGTCTGCGGTTTTAAAGCACGTAAAGTGTTCTTTTTTTCCACTTCCATCCAGGGGGAAAACCGGGAATCTTACCCTACTTGGAGCTCCGTAGCCCTGGGTAGAAGGAGTGACTTTGCCCCCTTGGAGCTGAAACACCCATAATGTGTAAAATAGCTGCCTGGAAGGTTGCAAATGGCCCAGGGACATTGCAGGCCCAGTGCTGACACTGTGAGGGTGCTTGTGTACCGTTTTGAACCACGAAAAATGATCTTTTTTTCCACTTCCATCAAGGGGGAAAACCTGGAATCTTACCCTACTTGGAGCTCCGTAGCCCTGGTAGAAGGAGTGACTTTGCCCCCTTGGAGCCTAATGTCGAAAACAGCTGCCTGGAGGTTGCAAATGGGCCAGGGACATTGCAGGCCCAGTGCTGACACTGTGAGGGTGCTTGTGTACCGTTTTGAAGCACGTAAAGTGTTCTTTTTTTTCCACTTCCATCCAGGGGGAAAACCTGGAATCTTACCCTACTTGGAGCTCCGTAGCCCTGGGTAGAAGGAGTGACTTTGCCCCCTTGGAGCTGAAACACCCATAATGTGTAAAATAGCTGCCTGGAAGGTTGCAAATGGCCCAGGGACATTGCAGGCCCAGTGCTGACACTGTGAGGGTGCTTGTGTACCGTTTTGAACCACGAAAAATGATCTTTTTTTCCACTTCCATCAAGGGGGGAAACCTGGAATCTTACCCTACTTGGAGCTCCGTAGCCCTGGGTAGAAGGAGTGACTTTGCCCCCTTGGAGCTGAAACACCCATAATGTGTAAAATAGCTGCCTGGAAGGTTGCAAATGGCCCAGGGACATTGCAGGCCCAGTGCTGACACTGTGAGGGTGCTTGTGTACCGTTTTGAACCACGAAAAATGATCTTTTTTTCCACTTCCATCAAGGGGGAAACCTGGAATCTTACCCTACTTGGAGCTCCGTAGCCCTGGGTAGAAGGAGTGACTTTGCCCCCTTGGAGCCTAATGTCGAAAACAGCTGCCTGGAGGTTGCAAATGGGCCAGGGACATTGCAGGCCCAGTGCTTGCACTGTGAGGGTGCTTGTGAGCGGTTTTAAAGCACGTAAAGTGTTCTTTTTTTTTCCCCACTTCCATCCAGGGGGGAAACCTGGAATCTTACCCTACTTGGAGCTCCGTAGCCCTGGGTAGAAGGAGTGACTTTGCCCCCTTGGAGCTGAAACACTCATAATGTGTAAAATAGCAGCCTGGAAGGTTGCAAATGGGCCAGGGACATTGCAGGCCCAGTGCTGACACTGTGAGGGTGCTTGTGTACCGTTTTGAATCATGTAAAGTGTTCTTTTATTTTTCACTTCCATCCCGGGGTTAAACCTGGAATCTTACCCTACTTGGAGCTCCGTAGCCCTGGGTAGAAGGAGTGACTTTGCCCCCTTGGAGCTGAAACACTCATAATGTGTAAAATAGCTGCCTGGAAGGTTACAAATGGGCCCAGGGACACTGCAGGCCCAGTGCTGACACTGTGAGGGTGCTTGTGTACCTCTTTGAAGCACGTAAAGTGTTCTTTTTTTCCCACTTCCATCCAGGGGGAAAACCTGGAATCTTACCCTACTTGGAGCTCCGTAGCCCTGGGTAGAAGGAGTGACTTTGCCCCCTTGGAGCCTAATGTCGAAAACAGCTGCCTGGAGGTTGCAAATGGGCCAGGGACATTGCAGGCCCAGTGCTGGCACTGTGAGGGTGCTTGTGTACAGTTTTGAAGCACGTAAAGTGTTTTTTTTTTTCCACTTCCATCCAGGGGGAAAACCTGGAATCTTACCCTACTTGGAGCTCCGCAGCCCTGGGTAGAAGGAGTGACTTTGCCCCCTTGGAGCTGAAACACCCATAATGTGTAAAATAGCTGCCTGGAAGGTTGCAAATGGGCCCAGTGACATTGCAGGCCCAGTGCAGACACTGTGAGGGTGCTTGTGTACCGTTTTGAAGCACGTAAAGTGTTCTTTTTTTTCCACTTCCATCCAGGGGGAAAACCTGGAATCTTACCCTACTTGGAGCTCCGTAGCCCTGGGTAGAAGGAGTGACTTTGCCCCCTTGAAGCTGAAACACTCATAATGTGTAAAATAGCAGCCTGGAAGGTTGCAAATGGGCCAGGGACATTGCAGGCTCACTGCTGGCACTGTGAGGGTGCTTGTGTGCGGTTTTAAAGCACGTAAAGTGTTCTTTTTTTCCCCACTTCCATCCAGGGGGAAAACCTGGAATCTTACCATACTTGGAGCTCCGTAGCCCTGGGTAGAAGGAGTGACTTTGCCCCCTTGAAGCTGAAACACCCATAATGTGTAAAATAGCTGCCTGGAAGGTAGCAAATGGCCCAGGGACATTGCAGGCCCAGTGCTGACACTGTGAGGGTGCTTGTGTACAGTTTTGAAGCACGTAAAGTGTTCTTTTTTCTCCACTTCCATCCAGGGGGAAAACCTGGAATCTTACCCTACTTGGAGCTCCGTAGCCCTGGGTAGAAGGAGTGACTTTGCCCCCTTGGAGCCTAATGTCGAAAACAGCTGCCTGGAGGTTGCAAATGGGCCAGGGACATTGCAGGCCCAGTGCTGACACTGTGAGGGTGCTTGTGTACCGTTTTGAATCATGTAAAGTGTTCTTTTATTTTTCACTTCCATCCCGGGGTTAAACCTGGAATCTTACTCTACTTGGAGCTCCGTAGCCCTGGGTAGAAGGAGTGACTTTGCCCACTTGGAGCTGAAACACTCATAATGTGTAAAATAGCTGCCTGGAAGGTTACAAATGGGCCCAGGGACACTGCAGGCCCATTGCTGACACTGTGAGGGTGCTTGTGTACCTCTTTGAAGCACGTAAAGTGTTCTTTTTTTCCCAACTTCCATCCAGGGGGAAAACCTGGAATCTTACCCGACTTGGAGCTCCGTAGCCCTGGGTAGAAGGAGTGACTTTGCCCCCTTGGAGCTGAAACACCCATAATGTGTAAAATAGCTGCCTGGAAGGTTGCAAATGGGCCAGGGACATTGCAGGCCCAGTGCTGACACTGTGAGGGTGCTTGTGTGCGGTTTTAAAGCACGTAAAGTGTTCTTTTTTTTCCACTTCCATCCAGGGGTAAAACCTGGAATCTTACCCTACTTGGAGCTCCGCAGCCCTGGGTAGAAGGAGTGACTTTGCCCCCTTGGAGCTGAAACACCCATAATGTGTAAAATAGCTGCCTGGAAGGTTGCAAATGGGCCAGGGACATTGCAGGCCCAGTGCTGACACTGTGAGGGTGCTTGTGTGCGGTTTTAAAGCACGTAAAGTGTTCTTTTTCCCCCACTTCCATCCAGGGGGGAAACCTGGAATCTTACCCTACTTGGAGCTCCGCAGCCCTGGGTAGAAGGAGTGACTTTGCCCCCTTGGAGCTGAAACACTCCTAATGTGTAAAATAGCTGCCTGGAAGGTTGCAAATGGCCCAGGGACATTGCAGGCCCAGTGCTGACACTGTGAGGGTGCTTGTGTACCGTTTTGAAGCACGTAAAGTGTTCTTTTTTTTCCACTTCCATCCAGGGGGAAAACCTGGAATCTTACCCTACTTGGAGCTCCGTAGCCCTGGGTAGAAGGAGTGACTTTGCCCCCTTGGAGCCTAATGTCGAAAACAGCTGCCTGGAGGTTGCAAATGGGCCAGGGACATTGCAGGCCCAGTGCTGCACTGTGAGGGTGCTTGTCTGCGGTTTTAAAGCACGTAAAGTGTTCTTTTTTTTCCACTTCCATCCAGGGGGAAAACCGGGAATCTTACCCTACTTGGAGCTCCGTAGCCCTGGGTAGAAGGAGTGACTTTGCCCCCTTGGAGCTGAAACACCCATAATGTGTAAAATAGCTGCCTGGAAGGTTGCAAATGGCCCAGGGACATTGCAGGCCCAGTGCTGACACTGTGAGGGTGCTTGTGTACCGTTTTGAACCACGAAAAATGATCTTTTTTTCCACTTCCATCAAGGGGGAAAACCTGGAATCTTACCCTACTTGGAGCTCCGTAGCCCTGGGTAGAAGGAGTGACTTTGCCCCCTTGGAGCCTAATGTCGAAAACAGCTGCCTGGAGGTTGCAAATGGGCCAGGGACATTGCAGGCCCAGTGCTGACACTGTGAGGGTGCTTGTGTACCGTTTTGAAGCACGTAAAGTGTTCTTTTTTTTCCACTTCCATCCAGGGGGAAAACCTGGAATCTTACCCTACTTGGAGCTCCGTAGCCCTGGGTAGAAGGAGTGACTTTGCCCCCTTGGAGCTGAAACACCCATAATGTGTAAAATAGCTGCCTGGAAGGTTGCAAATGGCCCAGGGACATTGCAGGCCCAGTGCTGACACTGTGAGGGTGCTTGTGTACCGTTTTGAACCACGAAAAATGATCTTTTTTTCCACTTCCATCAAGGGGGGAAACCTGGAATCTTACCCTACTTGGAGCTCCGTAGCCCTGGGTAGAAGGAGTGACTTTGCCCCCTTGGAGCTGAAACACCCATAATGTGTAAAATAGCTGCCTGGAAGGTTGCAAATGGCCCAGGGACATTGCAGGCCCAGTGCTGACACTGTGAGGGTGCTTGTGTACCGTTTTGAACCACGAAAAATGATCTTTTTTTCCACTTCCATCAAGGGGGGAAACCTGGAATCTTACCCTACTTGGAGCTCCGTAGCCCTGGGTAGAAGGAGTGACTTTGCCCCCTTGGAGCCTAATGTCGAAAACAGCTGCCTGGAGGTTGCAAATGGGCCAGGGACATTGCAGGCCCAGTGCTTGCACTGTGAGGGTGCTTGTGAGCGGTTTTAAAGCACGTAAAGTGTTCTTTTTTTTTCCCCACTTCCATCCAGGGGGGAAACCTGGAATCTTACCCTACTTGGAGCTCCGTAGCCCTGGGTAGAAGGAGTGACTTTGCCCCCTTGGAGCTGAAACACTCATAATGTGTAAAATAGCAGCCTGGAAGGTTGCAAATGGGCCAGGGACATTGCAGGCCCAGTGCTGACACTGTGAGGGTGCTTGTGTACCGTTTTGAATCATGTAAAGTGTTCTTTTATTTTTCACTTCCATCCCGGGGTTAAACCTGGAATCTTACCCTACTTGGAGCTCCGTAGCCCTGGGTAGAAGGAGTGACTTTGCCCCCTTGGAGCTGAAACACTCATAATGTGTAAAATAGCTGCCTGGAAGGTTACAAATGGGCCCAGGGACACTGCAGGCCCAGTGCTGACACTGTGAGGGTGCTTGTGTACCTCTTTGAAGCACGTAAAGTGTTCTTTTTTTCCCACTTCCATCCAGGGGGAAAACCTGGAATCTTACCCGACTTGGAGCTCCGTAGCCCTGGGTAGAAGGAGTGACTTTACCCCCGTGGAGCTGAAACACCCATAATGTGTAAAATAGCTGCCTGGAAGGTTGCAAATGGGCCAGGGACATTGCAGGCCCAGTGCTGACACTGTGAGGGTGCTTGTGTGCGGTTTTAAAGCACGTAAAGTGTTCTTTTTTTCCCCACTTCCATCCAGGGGGAAAACCTGGAATCTTACCCTACTTGGAGCTCCGTAGCCCTGGGTAGAAGGAGTGACTTTGCCCCCTTGAAGCTGAAACACCCATAATGTGTAAAATAGCTGCCTGGAAGGTAGCAAATGGCCCAGGGACATTGCAGGCCCAGTGCTGACACTGTGTGGGTGCTTGTGTACAGTTTTGAAGCACGTAAAGTGTTCTTTTTTCTCCACTTCCATCCAGGGGGAAAACCTGGAATCTTACCCTACTTGGAGCTCCGTAGCCCTGGGTAGAAGGAGTGACTTTGCCCCCTTGGAGCCTAATGTCGAAAACAGCTGCCTGGAGGTTGCAAATGGGCCAGGGACATTGCAGGCCCAGTGCTGACACTGTGAGGGTGCTTGTGTACCGTTTTGAATCATGTAAAGTGTTCTTTTATTTTTCACTTCCATCCCGGGGTTAAACCTGGAATCTTACCCTACTTGGAGCTCCGTAGCCCTGGGTAGAAGGAGTGACTTTGCCCCCTTGGAGCTGAAACACTCATAATGTGTAAAATAGCTGCCTGGAAGGTTACAAATGGGCCCAGGGACACTGCAGGCCCAGTGCTGACACTGTGAGGGTGCTTGTGTACCTCTTTGAAGCACGTAAAGTGTTCTTTTTTTCCCACTTCCATCCAGGGGGAAAACCTGGAATCTTACCCGACTTGGAGCTCCGTAGCCCTGGGTAGAAGGAGTGACTTTACCCCCGTGGAGCCGAAACACCCATAATGTGTAAAATAGCTGCCTGGAAGGTTGCAAATGGGCCAGGGACATTGCAGGCCCAGTGCTGACACTGTGAGGGTGCTTGTGTGCGGTTTTAAAGCACGTAAAGTGTTCTTTTTTTTCCCACTTCCATCCAGGGGGAAAACCTGGAATCTTACCCTACTTGGAGCTCCGCAGCCCTGGGTAGAAGGAGTGACTTTGCCCCTTTGGAGCTGAAACACTCATAATGTGTAAAATAGCTGCCTGGAAGGTTGCAAATGGGCCAGGGACATTGCAGGCCCAGTGCTGACACTGTGAGGGTGCTTGTGTGCGGTTTTGAAGCACGTAAAGTGTTCTTTTTTTTCCACTTCCATCCAGGGGGAAAACCTGGAATCTTACCCTACTTGGAGCTCCGTAGCCCTGGGTAGAAGGAGTGACTTTGCCCCCTTGGAGCCTAATGTCGAAAACAGCTGCCTGGAGGTTGCAAATGGGCCAGGTACATTGCAGGCCCAGTGCTGGCACTGTGAGGGTGCTTGTGTGCGGTTTTAAAGCACGTAAAGTGTTCTTTTTTTTCCCCACTTCAATCCAGGGGGAAAACCTGGAATCTTACCCTACTTGGAGCTCCGCAGCCCTGGGTAGAAGGAGTGACTTTGCCCCCTTGGAGCTGAAACACTCATAATGTGTAAAATAGCTGCCTGGAAGGTTACAAATGGGCCCAGGGACACTGCAGGCCCAGTGCTGACACTGTGAGGGTGTTTGTGTACCTCTTTGAAGCACGTAAAGTGTTCTTTTTTTTCCACTTCCATCCAGGGGGAAAACCTGGAATCTTACCCGACTTGGAGCTCCGTAGCCCTGGGTAGAAGGAGTGACTTTGCCCCCTTGGAGCTGAAACACCCATAATGTGTAAAATAGCTGCCTGGAAGGTTGCAAATGGGCCAGGGACATTGCAGGCCCAGTGCTGACACTGTGAGGGTGCTTGTGTGCGGTTTTAAAGCACGTAAAGTGTTCTTTTTTTTCCACTTCCATCCAGGGGTAAAACCTGGAATCTTACCCTACTTGGAGCTCCGCAGCCCTGGGTAGAAGGAGTGACTTTGCCCCCTTGGAGCTGAAACACCCATAATGTGTAAAATAGCTGCCTGGAAGGTTGCAAATGGGCCAGGGACATTGCAGGCCCAGTGCTGACACTGTGAGGGTGCTTGTGTGCGGTTTTAAAGCACGTAAAGTGTTCTTTTTCCCCCACTTCCATCCAGGGGGGAAACCTGGAATCTTACCCTACTTGGAGCTCCGCAGCCCTGGGTAGAAGGAGTGACTTTGCCCCCTTGGAGCCTAATGTCGAAAACAGCTGCCTGGAGGTTGCAAATGGGCCAGGGACATTGCAGGCCCAGTGCTGACGCTGTGAGGGTGCTTGTGTACCGTTTTGAAGCACGTAAAGTGTTCTTTTTTTTCCACTTCCATCCAGGGGGAAAACCTGGAATCTTACCCTACTTGGAGCTCCGTAGCCCTGGGTAGAAGGAGTGACTTTGCCCCCTTGGAGCTGAAACACTCATAATGTGTAAAATAGCAGCCTGGAAGGTTGCAAATGGGCCAGGGACATTGCAGGCTCACTGCTGGCACTGTGAGGGTGCTTGTGTACAGTTTAAAAGCACGTAAAGTGTTCTTTTTTGTCCACTTCCATCCAGGGGGAAAACCTGGAATCTTACCCTACTTGGAGCTCCGTAGCCCTGGGTAGAAGGAGTGACTTTGCCCCCTTGGAGCTGAAACACTCATAATGTGTAAAATAGCAGCCTGGAAGGTTGCAAATGGGCCAGGGACATTGCAGGCTCACTGCTGGCACTGTGAGGGTGCTTGTGTACAGTTTAAAAGCACGTAAAGTGTTCTTTTTTCTCCACTTCCATCCAGGGGGAAAACCTGGAATCTTACCCTACTTGGAGCTCCGTAGCCCTGGGTAGAAGGAGTGACTTTGCCCCCTTGGAGCCTAATGTCGAAAACAGCTGCCTGGAGGTTGCAAATGGGCCAGGGACATTGCAGGCCCAGTGCTGCCACTGTGAGGGTGCTTGTGTACCTCTTTGAAGCACGTAAAGTGTTCTTTTTTTTTCTTCCACTTCCATCCAGGGGGAAAACCTGGAATCTTACCCTACTTGGAGCTCCGTAGCCCTGGGTAGAAGGAGTGACTTTGCCCCCTTGGAGCTGAAACACCCATAATGTGTAAAATAGCAGCCTGGAAGGTCGCAAATGGGCCAGGGACATTGCAGGCTCAGTGCTGGCACTGTGAGGGTGCTTGTGTGCGGTTTTAAAGCACGTAAAGTGTTCTTTTTTTTCCCACTTCCATCCAGGGGGGAAACCTGGAATCTTACCCTACTTGGAGCTCCGTAGCCCTGGGTAGAAGGAGTGACTTTGCCCCCTTGGAGCCTAATGTCGAAAACAGCTGCCTGGAGGTTGCAAATGGGCCAGGGACATTGCAGGCCCAGTGCTGACACTGTGAGGGTGCTTGTGTACCGTTTTGAAGCACGTAAAGTGTTCTTTTTTTTCCACTTCCATCCAGGGGGAAAACCTGGAATCTTACCCTACTTGGAGCTCCGTAGCCCTGGGTAGAAGGAGTGACTTTGCCCCCTTGGAGCTGAAACACTCATAATGTGTAAAATAGCAGCCTGGAAGGTTGCAAATGGGCCAGGGACATTGCAGGCCCAGTGCTGACACTGCGAGGGTGCTTGTGTACCGTTTTGAATCATGTAAAGTGTTCTTTTATTTTTCACTTCCATCCCGGGGTTAAACCTGGAATCTTACCCTACTTGGAGCTCCGTAGCCCTGGGTAGAAGGAGTGACTTTGCCCCCTTGGAGCTGAAACACTCATAATGTGTAAAATAGCTGCCTGGAAGGTTACAAATGGGCCCAGGGACACTGCAGGCCCAGTGCTGACACTGTGAGGGTGCTTGTGTACCTCTTTGAAGCACGTAAAGTGTTCTTTTTTTCCCACTTCCATCCAGGGGGAAAACCTGGAATCTTACCCTACTTGGAGCTCCGTAGCCCTGGGTAGAAGGAGTGACTTTGCCCCCTTGGAGCCTAATGTCGAAAACAGCTGCCTGGAGGTTGCAAATGGGCCAGGGACATTGCAGGCCCAGTGCTGGCACTGTGAGGGTGCTTGTGTACAGTTTTGAAGCACGTAAAGTGTTTTTTTTTTTCCACTTCCATCCAGGGGGAAAACCTGGAATCTTACCCTACTTGGAGCTCCGCAGCCCTGGGTAGAAGGAGTGACTTTGCCCCCTTGGAGCTGAAACACCCATAATGTGTAAAATAGCTGCCTGGAAGGTTGCAAATGGGCCCAGTGACATTGCAGGCCCAGTGCAGACACTGTGAGGGTGCTTGTGTACCGTTTTGAAGCACGTAAAGTGTTCTTTTTTTTCCACTTCCATCCAGGGGGAAAACCTGGAATCTTACCCTACTTGGAGCTCCGTAGCCCTGGGTAGAAGGAGTGACTTTGCCCCCTTGAAGCTGAAACACTCATAATGTGTAAAATAGCAGCCTGGAAGGTTGCAAATGGGCCAGGGACATTGCAGGCTCACTGCTGGCACTGTGAGGGTGCTTGTGTGCGGTTTTAAAGCACGTAAAGTGTTCTTTTTTTCCCCACTTCCATCCAGGGGGAAAACCTGGAATCTTACCATACTTGGAGCTCCGTAGCCCTGGGTAGAAGGAGTGACTTTGCCCCCTTGAAGCTGAAACACCCATAATGTGTAAAATAGCTGCCTGGAAGGTAGCAAATGGCCCAGGGACATTGCAGGCCCAGTGCTGACACTGTGAGGGTGCTTGTGTACAGTTTTGAAGCACGTAAAGTGTTTTTTTTTTTCCACTTCCATCCAGGGGGAAAACCTGGAATCTTACCCTACTTGGAGCTCCGCAGCCCTGGGTAGAAGGAGTGACTTTGCCCCCTTGGAGCTGAAACACCCATAATGTGTAAAATAGCTGCCTGGAAGGTTGCAAATGGGCCCAGTGACATTGCAGGCCCAGTGCAGACACTGTGAGGGTGCTTGTGTACCGTTTTGAAGCACGTAAAGTGTTCTTTTTTTTCCACTTCCATCCAGGGGGAAAACCTGGAATCTTACCCTACTTGGAGCTCCGTAGCCCTGGGTAGAAGGAGTGACTTTGCCCCCTTGAAGCTGAAACACTCATAAGTGTAAAATAGCAGCCTGGAAGGTTGCAAATGGGCCAGGGACATTGCAGGCTCACTGCTGCACTGTGAGGGTGCTTGTGTGCGGTTTTAAAGCACGTAAAGTGTTCTTTTTTTCCCCACTTCCATCCAGGGGGAAAACCTGGAATCTTACCATACTTGGAGCTCCGTAGCCCTGGGTAGAAGGAGTGACTTTGCCCCTTGAAGCTGAAACACCCATAATGTGTAAAATAGCTGCCTGGAAGGTAGCAAATGGCCCAGGGACATTGCAGGCCCAGTGCTGACACTGTGAGGGTGCTTGTGTACAGTTTTGAAGCACGTAAAGTGTTTTTTTTTTTCCACTTCCATCCAGGGGGAAAACCTGGAATCTTACCCTACTTGGAGCTCCGCAGCCCTGGGTAGAAGGAGTGACTTTGCCCCCTTGGAGCTGAAACACCCATAATGTGTAAAATAGCTGCCTGGAAGGTTGCAAATGGCCCAGGGACATTGCAGGCCCAGTGCTGACACTGTGAGGGTGCTTGTGTACCGTTTGAACCACGAAAAATGATCTTTTTTTCCACTTCCATCAAGGGGGGAAACCTGGAATCTTACCCTACTTGGAGCTCCGTAGCCCTGGGTAGAAGGAGTGACTTTGCCCCCTTGGAGCCTAATGTCGAAAACAGCTGCCTGGAGGTTGCAAATGGGCCAGGGACATTGCAGGCCCAGTGCTTGCACTGTGAGGGTGCTTGTGAGCGGTTTTAAAGCACGTAAAGTGTTCTTTTTTTTTCCCCACTTCCATCCAGGGGGGAAACCTGGAATCTTACCCTACTTGGAGCTCCGTAGCCCTGGGTAGAAGGAGTGACTTTGCCCCCTTGGAGCTGAAACACTCATAATGTGTAAAATAGCAGCCTGGAAGGGTTGCAAATGGGCCAGGGACATTGCAGGCCCAGTGCTGACACTGTGAGGGTGCTTGTGTACCGTTTTGAATCATGTAAAGTGTTCTTTTATTTTTCACTTCCATCCCGGGGTTAAACCTGGAATCTTACCCTACTTGGAGCTCCGTAGCCCTGGGTAGAAGGAGTGACTTTGCCCCCTTGGAGCTGAAACACTCATAATGTGTAAAATAGCTGCCTGGAAGGTTACAAATGGGCCCAGGGACACTGCAGGCCCAGTGCTGACACTGTGAGGGTGCTTGTGTACCTCTTTGAAGCACGTAAAGTGTTCTTTTTTTCCCACTTCCATCCAGGGGGAAAACCTGGAATCTTACCCTACTTGGAGCTCCGTAGCCCTGGGTAGAAGGAGTGACTTTGCCCCCTTGGAGCCTAATGTCGAAAACAGCTGCCTGGAGGTTGCAAATGGGCCAGGGACATTGCAGGCCCAGTGCTGGCACTGTGAGGGTGCTTGTGTACAGTTTTGAAGCACGTAAAGTGTTTTTTTTTTTCCACTTCCATCCAGGGGGAAAACCTGGAATCTTACCCTACTTGGAGCTCCGCAGCCCTGGGTAGAAGGAGTGACTTTGCCCCCTTGGAGCTGAAACACCCATAATGTGTAAAATAGCTGCCTGGAAGGTTGCAAATGGGCCCAGTGACATTGCAGGCCCAGTGCAGACACTGTGAGGGTGCTTGTGTACCGTTTTGAAGCACGTAAAGTGTTCTTTTTTTTCCACTTCCATCCAGGGGAAAACCTGGAATCTTACCCTACTTGGAGCTCCGTAGCCCTGGGTAGAAGGAGTGACTTTGCCCCCTTGAAGCTGAAACACTCATAATGTGTAAAATAGCAGCCTGGAAGGTTGCAAATGGGCCAGGGACATTGCAGGCTCACTGCTGGCACTGTGAGGGTGCTTGTGTGCGGTTTTAAAGCACGTAAAGTGTTCTTTTTTTCCCCACTTCCATCCAGGGGAAAACCTGGAATATTACCATACTTGGAGCTCCGTAGCCCTGGGTAGAAGGAGTGACTTTGCCCCCTTGAAGCTGAAACACCCATAATGTGTAAAATAGCTGCCTGGAAGGTAGCAAATTGGCCCAGGGACATTGCAGGCCCAGTGCTGACACTGTGAGGGTGCTTGTGTACAGTTTTGAAGCACGTAAAGTGTTCTTTTTTCTCCACTTCCATCCAGGGGGAAAACCTGGAATCTTACCCTACTTGGAGCTCCGTAGCCCTGGGTAGAAGGAGTGACTTTGCCCCCTTGGAGCCTAATGTCGAAAACAGCTGCCTGGAGGTTGCAAATGGGCCAGGGACATTGCAGGCCAGTGCTGACACTGTGAGGGTGCTTGTGTACCGTTTTGAATCATGTAAAGTGTTCTTTTATTTTTCACTTCCATCCCGGGGTTAAACCTGGAATCTTACCCTACTTGGAGCTCCGTAGCCCTGGGTAGAAGGAGTGACTTTGCCCCCTTGGAGCTGAAACACTCATAATGTGTAAAATAGCTGCCTGGAAGGTTACAAATGGGCCAGGGACACTGCAGGCCCATTGCTGACACTGTGAGGGTGCTTGTGTACCTCTTTGAAGCACGTAAAGTGTTCTTTTTTTCCCACTTCCATCCAGGGGGGAAAACCTGGAATCTTACCCGACTTGGAGCTCCGTAGCCTGGTAGAAGGAGTGACTTTGCCCCCTTGGAGCTGAAACACCCATAATGTGTAAAATAGCTGCCTGGAAGGTTGCAAATGGGCCAGGGACATTGCAGGCCAGTGCTGACACTGTGAGGGTGCTTGTGTGCGGTTTTAAAGCACGTAAAGTGTTCTTTTTTTTCCACTTCCATCCAGGGGTAAAACCTGGAATCTTACCCTACTTGGAGCTCCGCAGCCCTGGGTAGAAGGAGTGACTTTGCCCCCTTGGAGCTGAAACACCCATAATGTGTAAAATAGCTGCCTGGAAGGTTGCAAATGGGCCAGGGACATTGCAGGCCCAGTGCTGACACTGTGAGGGTGCTTGTGTGCGGTTTTAAAGCACGTAAAGTGTTCTTTTTCCCCCACTTCCATCCAGGGGGGAAACCTGGAATCTTACCCTACTTGGAGCTCCGCAGCCCTGGGTAGAAGGAGTGACTTTGCCCCCTTGGAGCTGAAACACTCCTAATGTGTAAAATAGCTGCCTGGAAGGTTGCAAATGGCCCAGGACATTGCAGGCCAGTGCTGACACTGTGAGGGTGCTTGTGTACCGTTTTGAAGCACGTAAAGTGTTCTTTTTTTTCCCACTTCCATCCAGGGGAAAACCTGGAATCTTACCCTACTTGGAGCTCCGTAGCCCTGGGTAGAAGGAGTGACTTTGCCCCCTTGGAGCCTAATGTCGAAAACAGCTGCCTGGAGGTTGCAAATGGGCCAGGGACATTGCAGGCCCAGTGCTGGCACTGTGAGGGTGCTTGTCTGCGGTTTTAAAGCACGTAAAGTGTTCTTTTTTTTCCACTTCCATCCAGGGGAAAACCGGGAATCTTACCCTACTTGGAGCTCCGTAGGCCCTGGGTAGAAGGAGTGACTTTGCCCCCTTGGAGCTGAAACACCCATAATGTGTAAAATAGCTGCCTGGAAGGTTGCAAATGGCCCAGGGACATTGCAGGCCCAGTGCTGACACTGTGAGGGTGCTTGTGTACCGTTTTGAACCACGAAAAATGATATTTTTTTCCACTTCCATCAAGGGGGAAAACCTGGAATCTTACCCTACTTGGAGCTCCGTAGCCCTGGGTAGAAGGAGTGACTTTGCCCCCTTGGAGCCTAATGTCGAAAACAGCTGCCTGGAGGTTGCAAATGGGCCAGGGACATTGCAGGCCCAGTGCTGACACTGTGAGGGTGCTTGTGTACCGTTTTGAAGCACGTAAAGTGTTCTTTTTTTTCCACTTCCATCCAGGGGGAAAACCTGAATCTTACCCTACTTGGAGCTCCGTAGCCCTGGGTAGAAGGAGTGACTTTGCCCCCTTGGAGCTGAAACACTCATAATGTGTAAAATAGCTGCCTGGAAGGTTACAAATGGGCCCAGGGACACTGCAGGCCCAGTGCTGACACTGTGAGGGTGCTTGTGTACCTCTTTGAAGCACGTAAAGTGTTCTTTTTTTCCCACTTCCATCCAGGGGGAAAACCTGGAATCTTACCCGACTTGGAGCTCCGTAGCCCTGGGTAGAAGGAGTGACTTTACCCCCGTGGAGCTGAAACACCCATAATGTGTAAAATAGCTGCCTGGAAGGTTGCAAATGGGCCAGGGACATTGCAGGCCCAGTGCTGACACTGTGAGGGTGCTTGTGTGCGGTTTTAAAGCACGTAAAGTGTTCTTTTTTTCCCCACTTCCATCCAGGGGGAAAACCTGGAATCTTACCCTACTTGGAGCTCCGTAGCCCTGGGTAGAAGGAGTGACTTTGCCCCCTTGAAGCTGAAACACCCATAATGTGTAAAATAGCTGCCTGGAAGGTAGCAAATGGCCCAGGGACATTGCAGGCCCAGTGCTGACACTGTGTGGGTGCTTGTGTACAGTTTTGAAGCACGTAAAGTGTTCTTTTTTCTCCACTTCCATCCAGGGGGAAAACCTGGAATCTTACCCTACTTGGAGCTCCGTAGCCCTGGGTAGAAGGAGTGACTTTGCCCCCTTGGAGCCTAATGTCGAAAACAGCTGCCTGGAGGTTGCAAATGGGCCAGGGACATTGCAGGCCCAGTGCTGACACTGTGAGGGTGCTTGTGTACCGTTTTGAATCATGTAAAGTGTTCTTTTATTTTTCACTTCCATCCCGGGGTTAAACCTGGAATCTTACCCTACTTGGAGCTCCGTAGCCCTGGGTAGAAGGAGTGACTTTGCCCCCTTGGAGCTGAAACACTCATAATGTGTAAAATAGCTGCCTGGAAGGTTACAAATGGGCCCAGGGACACTGCAGGCCCAGTGCTGACACTGTGAGGGTGCTTGTGTACCTCTTTGAAGCACGTAAAGTGTTCTTTTTTTCCCACTTCCATCCAGGGGGAAAACCTGGAATCTTACCCGACTTGGAGCTCCGTAGCCCTGGGTAGAAGGAGTGACTTTACCCCCGTGGAGCCGAAACACCCATAATGTGTAAAATAGCTGCCTGGAAGGTTGCAAATGGGCCAGGGACATTGCAGGCCCAGTGCTGACACTGTGAGGGTGCTTGTGTGCGGTTTTAAAGCACGTAAAGTGTTCTTTTTTTTCCCACTTCCATCCAGGGGGAAAACCTGGAATCTTACCCTACTTGGAGCTCCGCAGCCCTGGGTAGAAGGAGTGACTTTGCCCCTTTGGAGCTGAAACACTCATAATGTGTAAAATAGCTGCCTGGAAGGTTGCAAATGGGCCAGGGACATTGCAGGCCCAGTGCTGACACTGTGAGGGTGCTTGTGTGCGGTTTTGAAGCACGTAAAGTGTTCTTTTTTTTCCACTTCCATCCAGGGGGAAAACCTGGAATCTTACCCTACTTGGAGCTCCGTAGCCCTGGGTAGAAGGAGTGACTTTGCCCCCTTGGAGCCTAATGTCGAAAACAGCTGCCTGGAGGTTGCAAATGGGCCAGGTACATTGCAGGCCCAGTGCTGGCACTGTGAGGGTGCTTGTGTGCGGTTTTAAAGCACGTAAAGTGTTCTTTTTTTTCCCCACTTCAATCCAGGGGGAAAACCTGGAATCTTACCCTACTTGGAGCTCCGCAGCCCTGGGTAGAAGGAGTGACTTTGCCCCCTTGGAGCTGAAACACTCATAATGTGTAAAATAGCTGCCTGGAAGGTTACAAATGGGCCCAGGGACACTGCAGGCCCAGTGCTGACACTGTGAGGGTGTTTGTGTACCTCTTTGAAGCACGTAAAGTGTTCTTTTTTTTCCACTTCCATCCAGGGGGAAAACCTGGAATCTTACCCGACTTGGAGCTCCGTAGCCCTGGGTAGAAGGAGTGACTTTGCCCCCTTGGAGCTGAAACACCCATAATGTGTAAAATAGCTGCCTGGAAGGTTGCAAATGGGCCAGGGACATTGCAGGCCCAGTGCTGACACTGTGAGGGTGCTTGTGTGCGGTTTTAAAGCACGTAAAGTGTTCTTTTTTTTCCACTTCCATCCAGGGGTAAAACCTGGAATCTTACCCTACTTGGAGCTCCGCAGCCCTGGGTAGAAGGAGTGACTTTGCCCCCTTGGAGCTGAAACACCCATAATGTGTAAAATAGCTGCCTGGAAGGTTGCAAATGGGCCAGGGACATTGCAGGCCCAGTGCTGACACTGTGAGGGTGCTTGTGTGCGGTTTTAAAGCACGTAAAGTGTTCTTTTTCCCCCACTTCCATCCAGGGGGGAAACCTGGAATCTTACCCTACTTGGAGCTCCGCAGCCCTGGGTAGAAGGAGTGACTTTGCCCCCTTGGAGCCTAATGTCGAAAACAGCTGCCTGGAGGTTGCAAATGGGCCAGGGACATTGCAGGCCCAGTGCTGACGCTGTGAGGGTGCTTGTGTACCGTTTTGAAGCACGTAAAGTGTTCTTTTTTTTCCACTTCCATCCAGGGGGAAAACCTGGAATCTTACCCTACTTGGAGCTCCGTAGCCCTGGGTAGAAGGAGTGACTTTGCCCCCTTGGAGCTGAAACACTCATAATGTGTAAAATAGCAGCCTGGAAGGTTGCAAATGGGCCAGGGACATTGCAGGCTCACTGCTGGCACTGTGAGGGTGCTTGTGTACAGTTTAAAAGCACGTAAAGTGTTCTTTTTTGTCCACTTCCATCCAGGGGGAAAACCTGGAATCTTACCCTACTTGGAGCTCCGTAGCCCTGGGTAGAAGGAGTGACTTTGCCCCCTTGGAGCTGAAACACTCATAATGTGTAAAATAGCAGCCTGGAAGGTTGCAAATGGGCCAGGGACATTGCAGGCTCACTGCTGGCACTGTGAGGGTGCTTGTGTACAGTTTAAAAGCACGTAAAGTGTTCTTTTTTCTCCACTTCCATCCAGGGGGAAAACCTGGAATCTTACCCTACTTGGAGCTCCGTAGCCCTGGGTAGAAGGAGTGACTTTGCCCCCTTGGAGCCTAATGTCGAAAACAGCTGCCTGGAGGTTGCAAATGGGCCAGGGACATTGCAGGCCCAGTGCTGCCACTGTGAGGGTGCTTGTGTACCTCTTTGAAGCACGTAAAGTGTTCTTTTTTTTTCTTCCACTTCCATCCAGGGGGAAAACCTGGAATCTTACCCTACTTGGAGCTCCGTAGCCCTGGGTAGAAGGAGTGACTTTGCCCCCTTGGAGCTGAAACACCCATAATGTGTAAAATAGCAGCCTGGAAGGTCGCAAATGGGCCAGGGACATTGCAGGCTCAGTGCTGGCACTGTGAGGGTGCTTGTGTGCGGTTTTAAAGCACGTAAAGTGTTCTTTTTTTTCCCACTTCCATCCAGGGGGGAAACCTGGAATCTTACCCTACTTGGAGCTCCGTAGCCCTGGGTAGAAGGAGTGACTTTGCCCCCTTGGAGCCTAATGTCGAAAACAGCTGCCTGGAGGTTGCAAATGGGCCAGGGACATTGCAGGCCCAGTGCTGACACTGTGAGGGTGCTTGTGTACCGTTTTGAAGCACGTAAAGTGTTCTTTTTTTTCCACTTCCATCCAGGGGGAAAACCTGGAATCTTACCCTACTTGGAGCTCCGTAGCCCTGGGTAGAAGGAGTGACTTTGCCCCCTTGGAGCTGAAACACTCATAATGTGTAAAATAGCAGCCTGGAAGGTTGCAAATGGGCCAGGGACATTGCAGGCCCAGTGCTGACACTGCGAGGGTGCTTGTGTACCGTTTTGAATCATGTAAAGTGTTCTTTTATTTTTCACTTCCATCCCGGGGTTAAACCTGGAATCTTACCCTACTTGGAGCTCCGTAGCCCTGGGTAGAAGGAGTGACTTTGCCCCCTTGGAGCTGAAACACTCATAATGTGTAAAATAGCTGCCTGGAAGGTTACAAATGGGCCCAGGGACACTGCAGGCCCAGTGCTGACACTGTGAGGGTGCTTGTGTACCTCTTTGAAGCACGTAAAGTGTTCTTTTTTTCCCACTTCCATCCAGGGGGAAAACCTGGAATCTTACCCTACTTGGAGCTCCGTAGCCCTGGGTAGAAGGAGTGACTTTGCCCCCTTGGAGCCTAATGTCGAAAACAGCTGCCTGGAGGTTGCAAATGGGCCAGGGACATTGCAGGCCCAGTGCTGGCACTGTGAGGGTGCTTGTGTACAGTTTTGAAGCACGTAAAGTGTTTTTTTTTTTTCCACTTCCATCCAGGGGGAAAACCTGGAATCTTACCCTACTTGGAGCTCCGCAGCCCTGGGTAGAAGGAGTGACTTTGCCCCCTTGGAGCTGAAACACCCATAATGTGTAAAATAGCTGCCTGGAAGGTTGCAAATGGGCCCAGTGACATTGCAGGCCCAGTGCAGACACTGTGAGGGTGCTTGTGTACCGTTTTGAAGCACGTAAAGTGTTCTTTTTTTTCCACTTCCATCCAGGGGGAAAACCTGGAATCTTACCCTACTTGGAGCTCCGTAGCCCTGGGTAGAAGGAGTGACTTTGCCCCCTTGAAGCTGAAACACTCATAATGTGTAAAATAGCAGCCTGGAAGGTTGCAAATGGGCCAGGGACATTGCAGGCTCACTGCTGGCACTGTGAGGGTGCTTGTGTGCGGTTTTAAAGCACGTAAAGTGTTCTTTTTTTCCCCACTTCCATCCAGGGGGAAAACCTGGAATCTTACCATACTTGGAGCTCCGTAGCCCTGGGTAGAAGGAGTGACTTTGCCCCCTTGAAGCTGAAACACCCATAATGTGTAAAATAGCTGCCTGGAAGGTAGCAAATGGCCCAGGGACATTGCAGGCCCAGTGCTGACACTGTGAGGGTGCTTGTGTACAGTTTTGAAGCACGTAAAGTGTTTTTTTTTTTTCCACTTCCATCCAGGGGGAAAACCTGGAATCTTACCCTACTTGGAGCTCCGCAGCCCTGGGTAGAAGGAGTGACTTTGCCCCCTTGGAGCTGAAACACCCATAATGTGTAAAATAGCTGCCTGGAAGGTTGCAAATGGGCCCAGTGACATTGCAGGCCCAGTGCAGACACTGTGAGGGTGCTTGTGTACCGTTTTGAAGCACGTAAAGTGTTCTTTTTTTTCCACTTCCATCCAGGGGGAAAACCTGGAATCTTACCCTACTTGGAGCTCCGTAGCCCTGGGTAGAAGGAGTGACTTTGCCCCCTTGAAGCTGAAACACTCATAATGTGTAAAATAGCAGCCTGGAAGGTTGCAAATGGGCCAGGGACATTGCAGGCTCACTGCTGGCACTGTGAGGGTGCTTGTGTGCGGTTTTAAAGCACGTAAAGTGTTCTTTTTTTCCCCACTTCCATCCAGGGGGAAAACCTGGAATCTTACCATACTTGGAGCTCCGTAGCCCTGGGTAGAAGGAGTGACTTTGCCCCCTTGAAGCTGAAACACCCATAATGTGTAAAATAGCTGCCTGGAAGGTAGCAAATGGCCCAGGGACATTGCAGGCCCAGTGCTGACACTGTGAGGGTGCTTGTGTACAGTTTTGAAGCACGTAAAGTGTTTTTTTTTTTTCCACTTCCATCCAGGGGGAAAACCTGGAATCTTACCCTACTTGGAGCTCCGCAGCCCTGGGTAGAAGGAGTGACTTTGCCCCCTTGGAGCTGAAACACCCATAATGTGTAAAATAGCTGCCTGGAAGGTTGCAAATGGCCCAGGGACATTGCAGGCCCAGTGCTGACACTGTGAGGGTGCTTGTGTACCGTTTTGAACCACGAAAAATGATCTTTTTTTCCACTTCCATCAAGGGGGGAAACCTGGAATCTTACCCTACTTGGAGCTCCGTAGCCCTGGGTAGAAGGAGTGACTTTGCCCCCTTGGAGCCTAATGTCGAAAACAGCTGCCTGGAGGTTGCAAATGGGCCAGGGACATTGCAGGCCCAGTGCTTGCACTGTGAGGGTGCTTGTGAGCGGTTTTAAAGCACGTAAAGTGTTCTTTTTTTTTTCCCCACTTCCATCCAGGGGGGAAACCTGGAATCTTACCCTACTTGGAGCTCCGTAGCCCTGGGTAGAAGGAGTGACTTTGCCCCCTTGGAGCTGAAACACTCATAATGTGTAAAATAGCAGCCTGGAAGGTTGCAAATGGGCCAGGGACATTGCAGGCCCAGTGCTGACACTGTGAGGGTGCTTGTGTACCGTTTTGAATCATGTAAAGTGTTCTTTTATTTTTCACTTCCATCCCGGGGTTAAACCTGGAATCTTACCCTACTTGGAGCTCCGTAGCCCTGGGTAGAAGGAGTGACTTTGCCCCCTTGGAGCTGAAACACTCATAATGTGTAAAATAGCTGCCTGGAAGGTTACAAATGGGCCCAGGGACACTGCAGGCCCAGTGCTGACACTGTGAGGGTGCTTGTGTACCTCTTTGAAGCACGTAAAGTGTTCTTTTTTTCCCACTTCCATCCAGGGGGAAAACCTGGAATCTTACCCTACTTGGAGCTCCGTAGCCCTGGGTAGAAGGAGTGACTTTGCCCCCTTGGAGCCTAATGTCGAAAACAGCTGCCTGGAGGTTGCAAATGGGCCAGGGACATTGCAGGCCCAGTGCTGGCACTGTGAGGGTGCTTGTGTACAGTTTTGAAGCACGTAAAGTGTTTTTTTTTTTCCACTTCCATCCAGGGGGAAAACCTGGAATCTTACCCTACTTGGAGCTCCGCAGCCCTGGGTAGAAGGAGTGACTTTGCCCCCTTGGAGCTGAAACACCCATAATGTGTAAAATAGCTGCCTGGAAGGTTGCAAATGGGCCCAGTGACATTGCAGGCCCAGTGCAGACACTGTGAGGGTGCTTGTGTACCGTTTTGAAGCACGTAAAGTGTTCTTTTTTTTCCACTTCCATCCAGGGGGAAAACCTGGAATCTTACCCTACTTGGAGCTCCGTAGCCCTGGGTAGAAGGAGTGACTTTGCCCCCTTGAAGCTGAAACACTCATAATGTGTAAAATAGCAGCCTGGAAGGTTGCAAATGGGCCAGGGACATTGCAGGCTCACTGCTGGCACTGTGAGGGTGCTTGTGTGCGGTTTTAAAGCACGTAAAGTGTTCTTTTTTTCCCCACTTCCATCCAGGGGGAAAACCTGGAATATTACCATACTTGGAGCTCCGTAGCCCTGGGTAGAAGGAGTGACTTTGCCCCCTTGAAGCTGAAACACCCATAATGTGTAAAATAGCTGCCTGGAAGGTAGCAAATGGCCCAGGGACATTGCAGGCCCAGTGCTGACACTGTGAGGGTGCTTGTGTACAGTTTTGAAGCACGTAAAGTGTTCTTTTTTCTCCACTTCCATCCAGGGGGAAAACCTGGAATCTTACCCTACTTGGAGCTCCGTAGCCCTGGGTAGAAGGAGTGACTTTGCCCCCTTGGAGGTGACTTTGCCCCCTTGGAGCCTAATGTCGAAAACAGCTGCCTGGAGGTTGCAAATGGGCCAGGGACATTGCAGGCCCAGTGCTGACACTGTGAGGGTGCTTGTGTACCGTTTTGAATCATGTAAAGTGTTCTTTTATTTTTCACTTCCATCCCGGGGTTAAACCTGGAATCTTACCCTACTTGGAGCTCCGTAGCCCTGGGTAGAAGGAGTGACTTTGCCCCCTTGGAGCTGAAACACTCATAATGTGTAAAATAGCTGCCTGGAAGGTTACAAATGGGCCCAGGGACACTGCAGGCCCATTGCTGACACTGTGAGGGTGCTTGTGTACCTCTTTGAAGCACGTAAAGTGTTCTTTTTTTCCCACTTCCATCCAGGGGGAAAACCTGGAATCTTACCCGACTTGGAGCTCCGTAGCCCTGGGTAGAAGGAGTGACTTTGCCCCCTTGGAGCTGAAACACCCATAATGTGTAAAATAGCTGCCTGGAAGGTTGCAAATGGGCCAGGGACATTGCAGGCCCAGTGCTGACACTGTGAGGGTGCTTGTGTGCGGTTTTAAAGCACGTAAAGTGTTCTTTTTTTTCCACTTCCATCCAGGGGTAAAACCTGGAATCTTACCCTACTTGGAGCTCCGCAGCCCTGGGTAGAAGGAGTGACTTTGCCCCCTTGGAGCTGAAACACCCATAATGTGTAAAATAGCTGCCTGGAAGGTTGCAAATGGGCCAGGGACATTGCAGGCCCAGTGCTGACACTGTGAGGGTGCTTGTGTGCGGTTTTAAAGCACGTAAAGTGTTCTTTTTCCCCCACTTCCATCCAGGGGGGAAACCTGGAATCTTACCCTACTTGGAGCTCCGCAGCCCTGGGTAGAAGGAGTGACTTTGCCCCCTTGGAGCTGAAACACTCCTAATGTGTAAAATAGCTGCCTGGAAGGTTGCAAATGGCCCAGGGACATTGCAGGCCCAGTGCTGACACTGTGAGGGTGCTTGTGTACCGTTTTGAAGCACGTAAAGTGTTCTTTTTTTTCCACTTCCATCCAGGGGGAAAACCTGGAATCTTACCCTACTTGGAGCTCCGTAGCCCTGGGTAGAAGGAGTGACTTTGCCCCCTTGGAGCCTAATGTCGAAAACAGCTGCCTGGAGGTTGCAAATGGGCCAGGGACATTGCAGGCCCAGTGCTGGCACTGTGAGGGTGCTTGTCTGCGGTTTTAAAGCACGTAAAGTGTTCTTTTTTTTCCACTTCCATCCAGGGGGAAAACCGGGAATCTTACCCTACTTGGAGCTCCGTAGCCCTGGGTAGAAGGAGTGACTTTGCCCCCTTGGAGCTGAAACACCCATAATGTGTAAAATAGCTGCCTGGAAGGTTGCAAATGGCCCAGGACATTGCAGGCCCAGTGCTGACACTGTGAGGGTGCTTGTGTACCGTTTTGAACCACGAAAAATGATATTTTTTTCCACTTCCATCAAGGGGGAAAACCTGGAATCTTACCCTACTTGGAGCTCCGTAGCCCTGGGTAGAAGGAGTGACTTTGCCCCTTGGAGCCTAATGTCGAAAACAGCTGCCTGGAGGTTTGCAAATGGGCCAGGGACATTGCAGGCCCAGTGCTGACACTGTGAGGGTGCTTGTGTACCGTTTTTGAAGCACGTAAAGTGTTCTTTTTTTTTCCACTTCCATCCAGGGGGAAAACCTGGAATCTTACCCTACTTGGAGCTCCGTAGCCCTGGGTAGAAGGAGTGACTTTGCCCCCTTGGAGCTGAAACACCCATAATGTGTAAAATAGCTGCCTGGAAGGTTGCAAATGGGCCCAGGGACATTGCAGGCCCAGTGCTGACACTGTGAGGGTGCTTGTGTACCGTTTTGAACCACGAAAAATGATCTTTTTTTCCACTTCCATCAAGGGGGGAAACCTGGAATCTTACCCTACTTGGAGCTCCGTAGCCCTGGGTAGAAGGAGTGACTTTGCCCCCCTTGGAGCTGAAACACCCATAATGTGTAAAATAGCTGCCTGGAAGGTTGCAAATGGCCAGGGACATTGCAGGCCCAGTGCTGACACTGTGAGGGTGCTTGTGTACCGTTTTGAACCACGAAAAATGATCTTTTTTTCCACTTCCATCAAGGGGGGAAACCTGGAATCTTACCCCTACTTGGAGCTCCGTAGCCCTGGGTAGAAGGAAGTGACTTTGCCCCCTTGGAGCCTAATGTCGAAAACAGCTGCCTGGAGGTTGCAAATGGGCCAGGGGACATTGCAGGCCCAGTGCTTGCACTGTGAGGGTGCTTGTTGAGCGGTTTTAAAGCACGTAAAGTGTTCTTTTTTTTTCCCCACTTCCATCCAGGGGGGAAACCTGGAATCTTACCCTACTTGGAGCTCCGTAGCCCTGGGTAGAAGGAGTGACTTTGCCCCCTTGGAGCTGAAACACTCATAATGTGTTAAATAGCAGCCTGGAAGGTTGCAAATGGGCCAGGGACATTGCAGGCCCAGTGCTGACACTGTGAGGGTGCTTGTGTACCGTTTTGAATCATGTAAAGTGTTCTTTTATTTTTCACTTCCATCCCGGGGTTAAACCTGGAATCTTACCCTACTTGGAGCTCCGTAGCCCTGGGTAGAAGGAGTGACTTTGCCCCCTTGGAGCTGAAACACTCATAATGTGTAAAATAGCTGCCTGGAAGGTTACAAATGGGCCCAGGGACACTGCAGGCCCAGTGCTGACACTGTGAGGGTGCTTGTGTACCTCTTTGAAGCACGTAAAGTGTTCTTTTTTTCCCACTTCCATCCAGGGGGAAAACCTGGAATCTTACCCGACTTGGAGCTCCGTAGCCCTGGGTAGAAGGAGTGACTTTACCCCCGTGGAGCTGAAACACCCATAATGTGTAAAATAGCTGCCTGGAAGGTTGCAAATGGGCCAGGGACATTGCAGGCCCAGTGCTGACACTGTGAGGGTGCTTGTGTGCGGTTTTAAAGCACGTAAAGTGTTCTTTTTTTCCCCACTTCCATCCAGGGGAAAACCTGGAATCTTACCCTACTTGGAGCTCCGTAGCCCTGGGTAGAAGGAGTGACTTTGCCCCCTTGAAGCTGAAACACCCATAATGTGTAAAATAGCTGCCTGGAAGGTAGCAAATGGCCCAGGGACATTGCAGGCCCAGTGCTGACACTGTGTGGGTGCTTTGTGTACAGTTTTGAAGCACGTAAAGTGTTCTTTTTTCTCCACTTCCATCCAGGGGGAAAAACCTGGAATCTTACCCTACTTGGAGCTCCGTAGCCCTGGGTAGAAGGAGTGACTTTGCCCCCTTGGAGCCTAATGTCGAAAACAGCTGCCTGGAGGTTGCAAATGGGCCAGGGACATTGCAGGCCCAGTGCTGACACTGTGAGGGTGGCTTGTGTACCGTTTTGAATCATGTAAAGTGTTCTTTTATTTTTCACTTCCATCCCGGGGTTAAACCTGGAATCTTACCCTACTTGGAGCTCCGTAGCCCTGGGTAGAAGGAGTGACTTTGCCCCCTTGGAGCTGAAACACTCATAATGTGTAAAAATAGCTGCCTGGAAGGTTACAAATGGGCCCAGGGACACTGCAGGCCCAGTGCTGACACTGTGAGGGTGCTTGTGTACCTCTTTGAAGCACCGTAAAGTGTTCTTTTTTTCCCACTTCCATCCAGGGGAAAACCTGGAATCTTACCCGACTTGGAGCTCCGTAGCCCTGGGTAGAAGGAGTGACTTTACCCCCGTGGAGCCGAAACACCCATAATGTGTAAAATAGCTGCCTGGAAGGTTGCAAATGGGCCAGGGGACATTGCAGGCCCAGTGCTGACACTGTGAGGGTGCTTGTGTGCGGTTTTAAAGCACGTAAAGTGTTCTTTTTTTTTCCCACTTCCATCCAGGGGGAAAACCTGGAATCTTACCCTACTTGGAGCTCCGCAGCCCTGGGTAGAAGGAGTGACTTTGCCCCTTTGGAGCTGAAACACTCATAATGTGTAAAATAGCTGCCTGGAAGGTTGCAAATGGGCCAGGGACATTGCAGGCCCAGTGCTGACACTGTGAGGGTGCTTGTGTGCGGTTTTGAAGCACGTAAAGTGTTCTTTTTTTTCCACTTCCATCCAGGGGGAAAACCTGGAATCTTACCCTACTTGGAGCTCCGTAGCCCTGGGTAGAAGGAGTGACTTTGCCCCCTTGGAGCCTAATGTCGAAAACAGCTGCCTGGAGGTTGCAAATGGGCCAGGTACATTGCAGGCCCAGTGCTGGCACTGTGAGGGTGCTTGTGTGCGGTTTTAAAGCACGTAAAGTGTTCTTTTTTTTCCCCACTTCAATCCAGGGGGAAAACCTGGAATCTTACCCTACTTGGAGCTCCGCAGCCCTGGGTAGAAGGAGTGACTTTGCCCCCTTGGAGCCTAATGTCGAAAACAGCTGCCTGGAGGTTGCAAATGGGCCAGGGACATTGCAGGCCCAGTGCTGACACTGTGAGTGTGCTTGTCTGCGGTTTTAAAGCACGTAAAGTGTTCTTTTTTTTCCACTTCCATCCAGGGGGAAAACCGGGAATCTTACCCTACTTGGAGCTCCGTAGCCCTGGGTAGAAGGAGTGACTTTGCCCCCTTGGAGCTGAAACACCCATAATGTGTAAAATAGCTGCCTGGAAGGTTGCAAATGGCCCAGGGACATTGCAGGCCCAGTGCTGACACTGTGAGGGTGCTTGTGTACCGTTTTGAACCACGAAAAATGATCTTTTTTTCCACTTCCATCAAGGGGGAAAACCTGGAATCTTACCCTACTTGGAGCTCCGTAGCCCTGGGTAGAAGGAGTGACTTTGCCCCCTTGGAGCCTAATGTCGAAAACAGCTGCCTGGAGGTTGCAAATGGGCCAGGGACATTGCAGGCCCAGTGCTGACACTGTGAGGGTGCTTGTGTACCGTTTTGAAGCACGTAAAGTGTTCTTTTTTTTCCACTTCCATCCAGGGGGAAAACCTGGAATCTTACCCTACTTGGAGCTCCGTAGCCCTGGGTAGAAGGAGTGACTTTGCCCCCTTGGAGCTGAAACACCCATAATGTGTAAAATAGCTGCCTGGAAGGTTGCAAATGGCCCAGGGACATTGCAGGCCCAGTGCTGACACTGTGAGGGTGCTTGTGTACCGTTTTGAACCACGAAAAATGATCTTTTTTTCCACTTCCATCAAGGGGGGAAACCTGGAATCTTACCCTACTTGGAGCTCCGTAGCCCTGGGTAGAAGGAGTGACTTTGCCCCCTTGGAGCTGAAACACCCATAATGTGTAAAATAGCTGCCTGGAAGGTTGCAAATGGCCCAGGGACATTGCAGGCCCAGTGCTGACACTGTGAGGGTGCTTGTGTACCGTTTTGAACCACGAAAAATGATCTTTTTTTCCACTTCCATCAAGGGGGGAAACCTGGAATCTTACCCTACTTGGAGCTCCGTAGCCCTGGGTAGAAGGAGTGACTTTGCCCCCTTGGAGCCTAATGTCGAAAACAGCTGCCTGGAGGTTGCAAATGGGCCAGGGACATTGCAGGCCCAGTGCTTGCACTGTGAGGGTGCTTGTGAGCGGTTTTAAAGCACGTAAAGTGTTCTTTTTTTTTCCCCACTTCCATCCAGGGGGGAAACCTGGAATCTTACCCTACTTGGAGCTCCGTAGCCCTGGGTAGAAGGAGTGACTTTGCCCCCTTGGAGCTGAAACACTCATAATGTGTAAAATAGCAGCCTGGAAGGTTGCAAATGGGCCAGGGACATTGCAGGCCCAGTGCTGACACTGTGAGGGTGCTTGTGTACCGTTTTGAATCATGTAAAGTGTTCTTTTATTTTTCACTTCCATCCCGGGGTTAAACCTGGAATCTTACCCTACTTGGAGCTCCGTAGCCCTGGGTAGAAGGAGTGACTTTGCCCCCTTGGAGCTGAAACACTCATAATGTGTAAAATAGCTGCCTGGAAGGTTACAAATGGGCCCAGGGACACTGCAGGCCCAGTGCTGACACTGTGAGGGTGCTTGTGTACCTCTTTGAAGCACGTAAAGTGTTCTTTTTTTCCCACTTCCATCCAGGGGGAAAACCTGGAATCTTACCCTACTTGGAGCTCCGTAGCCCTGGGTAGAAGGAGTGACTTTGCCCCCTTGGAGCCTAATGTCGAAAACAGCTGCCTGGAGGTTGCAAATGGGCCAGGGACATTGCAGGCCCAGTGCTGGCACTGTGAGGGTGCTTGTGTACAGTTTTGAAGCACGTAAAGTGTTTTTTTTTTTTCCACTTCCATCCAGGGGGAAAACCTGGAATCTTACCCTACTTGGAGCTCCGCAGCCCTGGGTAGAAGGAGTGACTTTGCCCCCTTGGAGCTGAAACACCCATAATGTGTAAAATAGCTGCCTGGAAGGTTGCAAATGGGCCCAGTGACATTGCAGGCCCAGTGCAGACACTGTGAGGGTGCTTGTGTACCGTTTTGAAGCACGTAAAGTGTTCTTTTTTTTCCACTTCCATCCAGGGGGAAAACCTGGAATCTTACCCTACTTGGAGCTCCGTAGCCCTGGGTAGAAGGAGTGACTTTGCCCCCTTGAAGCTGAAACACTCATAATGTGTAAAATAGCAGCCTGGAAGGTTGCAAATGGGCCAGGGACATTGCAGGCTCACTGCTGGCACTGTGAGGGTGCTTGTGTGCGGTTTTAAAGCACGTAAAGTGTTCTTTTTTTCCCCACTTCCATCCAGGGGGAAAACCTGGAATCTTACCATACTTGGAGCTCCGTAGCCCTGGGTAGAAGGAGTGACTTTGCCCCCTTGAAGCTGAAACACCCATAATGTGTAAAATAGCTGCCTGGAAGGTAGCAAATGGCCCAGGGACATTGCAGGCCCAGTGCTGACACTGTGAGGGTGCTTGTGTACAGTTTTGAAGCACGTAAAGTGTTCTTTTTTCTCCACTTCCATCCAGGGGGAAAACCTGGAATCTTACCCTACTTGGAGCTCCGTAGCCCTGGGTAGAAGGAGTGACTTTGCCCCCTTGGAGCCTAATGTCGAAAACAGCTGCCTGGAGGTTGCAAATGGGCCAGGGACATTGCAGGCCCAGTGCTGACACTGTGAGGGTGCTTGTGTACCGTTTTGAATCATGTAAAGTGTTCTTTTATTTTTCACTTCCATCCCGGGGTTAAACCTGGAATCTTACCCTACTTGGAGCTCCGTAGCCCTGGGTAGAAGGAGTGACTTTGCCCCCTTGGAGCTGAAACACTCATAATGTGTAAAATAGCTGCCTGGAAGGTTACAAATGGGCCCAGGGACACTGCAGGCCCATTGCTGACACTGTGAGGGTGCTTGTGTACCTCTTTGAAGCACGTAAAGTGTTCTTTTTTTCCCACTTCCATCCAGGGGGAAAACCTGGAATCTTACCCGACTTGGAGCTCCGTAGCCCTGGGTAGAAGGAGTGACTTTGCCCCCTTGGAGCTGAAACACCCATAATGTGTAAAATAGCTGCCTGGAAGGTTGCAAATGGGCCAGGGACATTGCAGGCCCAGTGCTGACACTGTGAGGGTGCTTGTGTGCGGTTTTAAAGCACGTAAAGTGTTCTTTTTTTTCCACTTCCATCCAGGGGTAAAACCTGGAATCTTACCCTACTTGGAGCTCCGCAGCCCTGGGTAGAAGGAGTGACTTTGCCCCCTTGGAGCTGAAACACCCATAATGTGTAAAATAGCTGCCTGGAAGGTTGCAAATGGGCCAGGGACATTGCAGGCCCAGTGCTGACACTGTGAGGGTGCTTGTGTGCGGTTTTAAAGCACGTAAAGTGTTCTTTTTCCCCCACTTCCATCCAGGGGGGAAACCTGGAATCTTACCCTACTTGGAGCTCCGCAGCCCTGGGTAGAAGGAGTGACTTTGCCCCCTTGGAGCTGAAACACTCCTAATGTGTAAAATAGCTGCCTGGAAGGTTGCAAATGGCCCAGGGACATTGCAGGCCCAGTGCTGACACTGTGAGGGTGCTTGTGTACCGTTTTGAAGCACGTAAAGTGTTCTTTTTTTTCCACTTCCATCCAGGGGGAAAACCTGGAATCTTACCCTACTTGGAGCTCCGTAGCCCTGGGTAGAAGGAGTGACTTTGCCCCCTTGGAGCCTAATGTCGAAAACAGCTGCCTGGAGGTTGCAAATGGGCCAGGGACATTGCAGGCCCAGTGCTGGCACTGTGAGGGTGCTTGTCTGCGGTTTTAAAGCACGTAAAGTGTTCTTTTTTTTCCACTTCCATCCAGGGGGAAAACCGGGAATCTGCTCCGTAGCCCTGGGTAGAAGGAGTGACTTTGCCCCCTTGGAGCTGAAACACCCATAATGTGTAAAATAGCTGCCTGGAAGGTTGCAAATGGCCCAGGGACATTGCAGGCCCAGTGCTGACACTGTGAGGGTGCTTGTGTACCGTTTTGAACCACGAAAAATGATCTTTTTTTCCACTTCCATCAAGGGGGAAAACCTGGAATCTTACCCTACTTGGAGCTCCGTAGCCCTGGGTAGAAGGAGTGACTTTGCCCCCTTGGAGCCTAATGTCGAAAACAGCTGCCTGGAGGTTGCAAATGGGCCAGGGACATTGCAGGCCCAGTGCTGACACTGTGAGGGTGCTTGTGTACCGTTTTGAAGCACGTAAAGTGTTCTTTTTTTTCCACTTCCATCCAGGGGGAAAACCTGGAATCTTACCCTACTTGGAGCTCCGTAGCCCTGGGTAGAAGGAGTGACTTTGCCCCCTTGGAGCTGAAACACCCATAATGTGTAAAATAGCTGCCTGGAAGGTTGCAAATGGCCCAGGGACATTGCAGGCCCAGTGCTGACACTGTGAGGGTGCTTGTGTACCGTTTTGAACCACGAAAAATGATCTTTTTTTCCACTTCCATCAAGGGGGGAAACCTGGAATCTTACCCTACTTGGAGCTCCGTAGCCCTGGGTAGAAGGAGTGACTTTGCCCCCTTGGAGCTGAAACACCCATAATGTGTAAAATAGCTGCCTGGAAGGTTGCAAATGGCCCAGGGACATTGCAGGCCCAGTGCTGACACTGTGAGGGTGCTTGTGTACCGTTTTGAACCACGAAAAATGATCTTTTTTTCCACTTCCATCAAGGGGGGAAACCTGGAATCTTACCCTACTTGGAGCTCCGTAGCCCTGGGTAGAAGGAGTGACTTTGCCCCCTTGGAGCCTAATGTCGAAAACAGCTGCCTGGAGGTTGCAAATGGGCCAGGGACATTGCAGGCCCAGTGCTTGCACTGTGAGGGTGCTTGTGAGCGGTTTTAAAGCACGTAAAGTGTTCTTTTTTTTTCCCCACTTCCATCCAGGGGGGAAACCTGGAATCTTACCCTACTTGGAGCTCCGTAGCCCTGGGTAGAAGGAGTGACTTTGCCCCCTTGGAGCTGAAACACTCATAATGTGTAAAATAGCAGCCTGGAAGGTTGCAAATGGGCCAGGGACATTGCAGGCCCAGTGCTGACACTGTGAGGGTGCTTGTGTACCGTTTTGAATCATGTAAAGTGTTCTTTTATTTTTCACTTCCATCCCGGGGTTAAACCTGGAATCTTACCCTACTTGGAGCTCCGTAGCCCTGGGTAGAAGGAGTGACTTTGCCCCCTTGGAGCTGAAACACTCATAATGTGTAAAATAGCTGCCTGGAAGGTTACAAATGGGCCCAGGGACACTGCAGGCCCAGTGCTGACACTGTGAGGGTGCTTGTGTACCTCTTTGAAGCACGTAAAGTGTTCTTTTTTTCCCACTTCCATCCAGGGGGAAAACCTGGAATCTTACCCGACTTGGAGCTCCGTAGCCCTGGGTAGAAGGAGTGACTTTACCCCCGTGGAGCTGAAACACCCATAATGTGTAAAATAGCTGCCTGGAAGGTTGCAAATGGGCCAGGGACATTGCAGGCCCAGTGCTGACACTGTGAGGGTGCTTGTGTGCGGTTTTAAAGCACGTAAAGTGTTCTTTTTTTCCCCACTTCCATCCAGGGGGAAAACCTGGAATCTTACCCTACTTGGAGCTCCGTAGCCCTGGGTAGAAGGAGTGACTTTGCCCCCTTGAAGCTGAAACACCCATAATGTGTAAAATAGCTGCCTGGAAGGTAGCAAATGGCCCAGGGACATTGCAGGCCCAGTGCTGACACTGTGTGGGTGCTTGTGTACAGTTTTGAAGCACGTAAAGTGTTCTTTTTTCTCCACTTCCATCCAGGGGGAAAACCTGGAATCTTACCCTACTTGGAGCTCCGTAGCCCTGGGTAGAAGGAGTGACTTTGCCCCCTTGGAGCCTAATGTCGAAAACAGCTGCCTGGAGGTTGCAAATGGGCCAGGGACATTGCAGGCCCAGTGCTGACACTGTGAGGGTGCTTGTGTACCGTTTTGAATCATGTAAAGTGTTCTTTTATTTTTCACTTCCATCCCGGGGTTAAACCTGGAATCTTACCCTACTTGGAGCTCCGTAGCCCTGGGTAGAAGGAGTGACTTTGCCCCCTTGGAGCTGAAACACTCATAATGTGTAAAATAGCTGCCTGGAAGGTTACAAATGGGCCCAGGGACACTGCAGGCCCAGTGCTGACACTGTGAGGGTGCTTGTGTACCTCTTTGAAGCACGTAAAGTGTTCTTTTTTTCCCACTTCCATCCAGGGGGAAAACCTGGAATCTTACCCGACTTGGAGCTCCGTAGCCCTGGGTAGAAGGAGTGACTTTACCCCCGTGGAGCCGAAACACCCATAATGTGTAAAATAGCTGCCTGGAAGGTTGCAAATGGGCCAGGGACATTGCAGGCCCAGTGCTGACACTGTGAGGGTGCTTGTGTGCGGTTTTAAAGCACGTAAAGTGTTCTTTTTTTTCCCACTTCCATCCAGGGGGAAAACCTGGAATCTTACCCTACTTGGAGCTCCGCAGCCCTGGGTAGAAGGAGTGACTTTGCCCCTTTGGAGCTGAAACACTCATAATGTGTAAAATAGCTGCCTGGAAGGTTGCAAATGGGCCAGGGACATTGCAGGCCCAGTGCTGACACTGTGAGGGTGCTTGTGTGCGGTTTTGAAGCACGTAAAGTGTTCTTTTTTTTCCACTTCCATCCAGGGGGAAAACCTGGAATCTTACCCTACTTGGAGCTCCGTAGCCCTGGGTAGAAGGAGTGACTTTGCCCCCTTGGAGCCTAATGTCGAAAACAGCTGCCTGGAGGTTGCAAATGGGCCAGGTACATTGCAGGCCCAGTGCTGGCACTGTGAGGGTGCTTGTGTGCGGTTTTAAAGCACGTAAAGTGTTCTTTTTTTTCCCCACTTCAATCCAGGGGGAAAACCTGGAATCTTACCCTACTTGGAGCTCCGCAGCCCTGGGTAGAAGGAGTGACTTTGCCCCCTTGGAGCTGAAACACTCATAATGTGTAAAATAGCTGCCTGGAAGGTTACAAATGGGCCCAGGGACACTGCAGGCCCAGTGCTGACACTGTGAGGGTGTTTGTGTACCTCTTTGAAGCACGTAAAGTGTTCTTTTTTTTCCACTTCCATCCAGGGGGAAAACCTGGAATCTTACCCGACTTGGAGCTCCGTAGCCCTGGGTAGAAGGAGTGACTTTGCCCCCTTGGAGCTGAAACACCCATAATGTGTAAAATAGCTGCCTGGAAGGTTGCAAATGGGCCAGGGACATTGCAGGCCCAGTGCTGACACTGTGAGGGTGCTTGTGTGCGGTTTTAAAGCACGTAAAGTGTTCTTTTTTTTCCACTTCCATCCAGGGGTAAAACCTGGAATCTTACCCTACTTGGAGCTCCGCAGCCCTGGGTAGAAGGAGTGACTTTGCCCCCTTGGAGCTGAAACACCCATAATGTGTAAAATAGCTGCCTGGAAGGTTGCAAATGGGCCAGGGACATTGCAGGCCCAGTGCTGACACTGTGAGGGTGCTTGTGTGCGGTTTTAAAGCACGTAAAGTGTTCTTTTTCCCCCACTTCCATCCAGGGGGGAAACCTGGAATCTTACCCTACTTGGAGCTCCGCAGCCCTGGGTAGAAGGAGTGACTTTGCCCCCTTGGAGCCTAATGTCGAAAACAGCTGCCTGGAGGTTGCAAATGGGCCAGGGACATTGCAGGCCCAGTGCTGACGCTGTGAGGGTGCTTGTGTACCGTTTTGAAGCACGTAAAGTGTTCTTTTTTTTCCACTTCCATCCAGGGGGAAAACCTGGAATCTTACCCTACTTGGAGCTCCGTAGCCCTGGGTAGAAGGAGTGACTTTGCCCCCTTGGAGCTGAAACACTCATAATGTGTAAAATAGCAGCCTGGAAGGTTGCAAATGGGCCAGGGACATTGCAGGCTCACTGCTGGCACTGTGAGGGTGCTTGTGTACAGTTTAAAAGCACGTAAAGTGTTCTTTTTTGTCCACTTCCATCCAGGGGGAAAACCTGGAATCTTACCCTACTTGGAGCTCCGTAGCCCTGGGTAGAAGGAGTGACTTTGCCCCCTTGGAGCTGAAACACTCATAATGTGTAAAATAGCAGCCTGGAAGGTTGCAAATGGGCCAGGGACATTGCAGGCTCACTGCTGGCACTGTGAGGGTGCTTGTGTACAGTTTAAAAGCACGTAAAGTGTTCTTTTTTCTCCACTTCCATCCAGGGGGAAAACCTGGAATCTTACCCTACTTGGAGCTCCGTAGCCCTGGGTAGAAGGAGTGACTTTGCCCCCTTGGAGCCTAATGTCGAAAACAGCTGCCTGGAGGTTGCAAATGGGCCAGGGACATTGCAGGCCCAGTGCTGCCACTGTGAGGGTGCTTGTGTACCTCTTTGAAGCACGTAAAGTGTTCTTTTTTTTTCTTCCACTTCCATCCAGGGGGAAAACCTGGAATCTTACCCTACTTGGAGCTCCGTAGCCCTGGGTAGAAGGAGTGACTTTGCCCCCTTGGAGCTGAAACACCCATAATGTGTAAAATAGCAGCCTGGAAGGTCGCAAATGGGCCAGGGACATTGCAGGCTCAGTGCTGGCACTGTGAGGGTGCTTGTGTGCGGTTTTAAAGCACGTAAAGTGTTCTTTTTTTTCCCACTTCCATCCAGGGGGGAAACCTGGAATCTTACCCTACTTGGAGCTCCGTAGCCCTGGGTAGAAGGAGTGACTTTGCCCCCTTGGAGCCTAATGTCGAAAACAGCTGCCTGGAGGTTGCAAATGGGCCAGGGACATTGCAGGCCCAGTGCTGACACTGTGAGGGTGCTTGTGTACCGTTTTGAAGCACGTAAAGTGTTCTTTTTTTTCCACTTCCATCCAGGGGGAAAACCTGGAATCTTACCCTACTTGGAGCTCCGTAGCCCTGGGTAGAAGGAGTGACTTTGCCCCCTTGGAGCTGAAACACTCATAATGTGTAAAATAGCAGCCTGGAAGGTTGCAAATGGGCCAGGGACATTGCAGGCCCAGTGCTGACACTGCGAGGGTGCTTGTGTACCGTTTTGAATCATGTAAAGTGTTCTTTTATTTTTCACTTCCATCCCGGGGTTAAACCTGGAATCTTACCCTACTTGGAGCTCCGTAGCCCTGGGTAGAAGGAGTGACTTTGCCCCCTTGGAGCTGAAACACTCATAATGTGTAAAATAGCTGCCTGGAAGGTTACAAATGGGCCCAGGGACACTGCAGGCCCAGTGCTGACACTGTGAGGGTGCTAGTGTACCTCTTTGAAGCACGTAAAGTGTTCTTTTTTTCCCACTTCCATCCAGGGGGAAAACCTGGAATCTTACCCTACTTGGAGCTCCGTAGCCCTGGGTAGAAGGAGTGACTTTGCCCCCTTGGAGCCTAATGTCGAAAACAGCTGCCTGGAGGTTGCAAATGGGCCAGGGACATTGCAGGCCCAGTGCTGGCACTGTGAGGGTGCTTGTGTACAGTTTTGAAGCACGTAAAGTGTTTTTTTTTTTCCACTTCCATCCAGGGGGAAAACCTGGAATCTTACCCTACTTGGAGCTCCGCAGCCCTGGGTAGAAGGAGTGACTTTGCCCCCTTGGAGCTGAAACACCCATAATGTGTAAAATAGCTGCCTGGAAGGTTGCAAATGGGCCCAGTGACATTGCAGGCCCAGTGCAGACACTGTGAGGGTGCTTGTGTACCGTTTTGAAGCACGTAAAGTGTTCTTTTTTTTCCACTTCCATCCAGGGGGAAAACCTGGAATCTTACCCTACTTGGAGCTCCGTAGCCCTGGGTAGAAGGAGTGACTTTGCCCCCTTGAAGCTGAAACACTCATAATGTGTAAAATAGCAGCCTGGAAGGTTGCAAATGGGCCAGGGACATTGCAGGCTCACTGCTGGCACTGTGAGGGTGCTTGTGTGCGGTTTTAAAGCACGTAAAGTGTTCTTTTTTTCCCCACTTCCATCCAGGGGGAAAACCTGGAATCTTACCATACTTGGAGCTCCGTAGCCCTGGGTAGAAGGAGTGACTTTGCCCCCTTGAAGCTGAAACACCCATAATGTGTAAAATAGCTGCCTGGAAGGTAGCAAATGGCCCAGGGACATTGCAGGCCCAGTGCTGACACTGTGAGGGTGCTTGTGTACAGTTTTGAAGCACGTAAAGTGTTTTTTTTTTTTCCACTTCCATCCAGGGGGAAAACCTGGAATCTTACCCTACTTGGAGCTCCGCAGCCCTGGGTAGAAGGAGTGACTTTGCCCCCTTGGAGCTGAAACACCCATAATGTGTAAAATAGCTGCCTGGAAGGTTGCAAATGGGCCCAGTGACATTGCAGGCCCAGTGCAGACACTGTGAGGGTGCTTGTGTACCGTTTTGAAGCACGTAAAGTGTTCTTTTTTTTCCACTTCCATCCAGGGGGAAAACCTGGAATCTTACCCTACTTGGAGCTCCGTAGCCCTGGGTAGAAGGAGTGACTTTGCCCCCTTGAAGCTGAAACACTCATAATGTGTAAAATAGCAGCCTGGAAGGTTGCAAATGGGCCAGGGACATTGCAGGCTCACTGCTGGCACTGTGAGGGTGCTTGTGTGCGGTTTTAAAGCACGTAAAGTGTTCTTTTTTTCCCCACTTCCATCCAGGGGGAAAACCTGGAATCTTACCATACTTGGAGCTCCGTAGCCCTGGGTAGAAGGAGTGACTTTGCCCCCTTGAAGCTGAAACACCCATAATGTGTAAAATAGCTGCCTGGAAGGTAGCAAATGGCCCAGGGACATTGCAGGCCCAGTGCTGACACTGTGAGGGTGCTTGTGTACAGTTTTGAAGCACGTAAAGTGTTTTTTTTTTTCCACTTCCATCCAGGGGGAAAACCTGGAATCTTACCCTACTTGGAGCTCCGCAGCCCTGGGTAGAAGGAGTGACTTTGCCCCCTTGGAGCTGAAAAAGGAAACATGTACACAAATTCTCGACTATTAAGCCCCCACATGGTGGGGGCTTAGAGACCTGGGTAGGGAACAAAAAGTCGAGTTATCCCGGCCGGCTGGCAGTCCGGCCATCTGGTCGGCCACGTGTGCAACCAGATGGCTCAGCGTGATGTCCGACCAGATGGCCGGACAGCCAGCCAGCCGGGCTAACTCGACCCTTTGTTCCCCAGTGGCCTGTAAGCCCCCACCCTGTGGGGGCTTAATAGTCGAAAATACGGGAAGGTGTAAAGAAATTGGGTATGGGCCTGGAGAGCAGCCCAACCCGGCAGGGAATATGTAATAAAATGGTGTCGTATACACACAGCTCTGTTATGATCCAGTGGGCGGCCCTCAGAAGGGCCTTTAGGTTGTTTTTTTGTGCGTTCTCGGCGAGTGGTGTTTAACCGCCAAATCCGTAGAGAGTACGTCCCTGGCGCTTCAGGGCGTACACCACATCCATGGCGGTGACGGTCTTTCTCTTGGCGTGCTCGGTATAGGTGACGGCGTCCCGGATGACGTTCTCCAGGAAAACCTTCAGCACACCGCGGGTCTCCTCGTAGATGAGGCCGGAGATGCGCTTGACACCGCCGCGGCGAGCCAGGCGGCGAATGGCGGGCTTGGTGATGCCCTGGATGTTGTCGCGGAGCACCTTCCTGTGCCTCTTGGCACCGCCTTTGCCGAGCCCCTTTCCTCCTTTGCCGCGTCCAGACATGCTCTCTTCTCGGTCGAAGCAGAAATACGAGCAGCAGCCCGAGAACGGCTGCTTATATGGAGCCGCTGCGGACCGGCGAGGGAGCCTCTGACGTGTGAGACCGAGAGGCGGGAGAGCCGCTGCCCGGCCCGCCCTCTGCAGAGAGCGGGCCCCGAGCGGCCGCTGCCGTTTGAAAAAGCGCGGGCTCCCAGCGCCCCTTTGTCCTGGGCTCGCCTGCGGGCGGGCGGGCTCCGCAGCTTCTGCTCTTCCCTCCTCACACGCCACCGGCGTTCAGGCCACGCAAACGGAACGGTGCAAAGCACCCCAGCCCCTCGCTGGTTGTTCCGGCCTGAAGCAACCCTAACCCTGGGTCCCCCTCCGACCGCTCTCAAATGTCTCAATGGGGCCAGCGCACCGAAGCCCTCCCCGGCGCCACCGCGCTGCGTGCGTGCAGCCACAACATGCACACGTTCACACCCCGCGCCCGGTAGCGGCGTGCCCGCAAACTGAAAAATATATATGTATAAACATAAATAAAAAGTAGGGACCGCAAGGTAGCCTTAGCGGCTGTGTTAACATTATTAACGTGCATCGCCGGAGGGTCGGACACGCCGCCCGGTGAGGCGAAGGTGCGAGCGCTGAATTTAAAGAAGCCGGCAAAAGTGAGACTTAGAAGGGATAAGCTCTTTGATGGAATCTGTGTGCGGCCCTGAAAAGAGCCCTTGTGTTTATAATGTATTTATACGGTGGTTCGTGAGGGAGGCTGCGGCGCTTCACTTGCTTGCTTTGCCCCCAGCCTTGTGGCTCTCGGTTTTCTTGGGCAGCAGCACGGCCTGGATGTTTGGCAGGACGCCTCCCTGGGCGATGGTGACTCTGCCCAGCAGCTTGTTGAGCTCCTCGTCGTTGCGGATGGCGAGCTGGAGGTGCCTGGGGATGATGCGGGTCTTCTTGTTGTCCCGGGCCGCGTTGCCGGCCAGCTCGAGGATCTCGGCCGTCAGGTACTCCAGGACTGCAGCCAGATAGACGGGGGCACCGGCGCCGACCCGCTCGGCGTAGCTTCCCTTTCGGAGCAGCCTGTGCACACGGCCCACAGGGAACTGCAGTCCGGCTCTGGAAGAGCGTGTCTTGGCCTTAGCGCGGGCCTTGCCTCCTTGCTTTCCGCGTCCAGACATGGCGAGCAGCTGCTGTAGGTTCTCGGGCTAAGAAGACAGAGAGACTATCCCTGCGTGCTCCGGACCCCGGTCATATAAAGACTCCGGGTCGTCTCTGATTGGTTGCCCGCTAGGCTCTGAGGCCCACATTGGAGGAAGGAATAACCTACTCCACCAATCAGAATTACAGAAGTGAAAGGCGCGTATTAAGATGAGGACGGAGGGGGTGCCGGTTGTGCCTACCAATGGGAACGGAGAATAGAACAAGCAGCTGCTTTACACGCCCAGCCTATAAGTACAGCAGCCCGGGCGCCGCTTCGGCATTTCTCCTGATTCCACAGCGAGCGCCTGCCCAGTGTCGATCATGCCTGAACCAGCCAAGTCCGCGCCGGCTCCCAAGAAGGGCTCCAAGAAAGCGCTGTCCAAGCCGCCCAAGAAGGACGGCAAGAAGCGCAAGAGGACCAGGAAGGAGAGCTACGCTATCTACATTTACAAAGTGATGAAGCAGGTGCACCCCGACACCGGCATCTCCTCCAAGGCCATGGGCATCATGAACTCCTTCGTCAACGACATCTTTGAGCGCATCGCCGGGGAGGCTTCCCGCCTGGCTCACTACAACCAGCGGCGCACCATCACCTCCCGGGAGATCCAGACCGCCGTGCGCCTGCTGCTCCCCGGAGAGCTGGCCAAGCACGCCGTGTCCGAGGGCACCAAGGCCGTCACCAAGTACACTAGCGCCAAGTAAGGCTTCGAGGCACATCTCCAATTAACACAAGGGCTCTTTTAAGGGCCAACACTTTTTCCTCTAAGAGCTGCTGTGCGGATATTATCGGTGAAGAGGTACCCTTAGCGTGTCTTATGAGTGAAGCGTAGTGTGGTGCGCATTAGGTCCCGCTCTGGCGGGGCCTGCAGCAGAGCGAGGGTCGGTAGAGCAGAGCGCCCTTCCTAATAAAAAGTCTATGTGAACAGGCTTTGTTGGGGATAAAGTGTCACTAAGCGCTGTAATGTAATAGCGTTTGACCCGCACGGACGGTCCCGCTATTGCTTTCCACGTTAGGGGAGAAGTGTGTACAGTTTGCACGGGGCACGTTCCGTTCGTACTTTAAAACCAAGGGAGACGAGAGCGGCTACAAGTCGCCCCCGAGCGGGCGCTCCCTCTGCTGAAGCCGGACAAGATTACCGGGGGTTTAAAAGTAGCACAGACACCACACAGCCCTGGCTTGCGAGGTGCCGGTCGCTGCACAACCCGTCTGCCAAACAAAGCACTTTATTATATGAAAAGGAGGCGCTCTGCTTTCCGAGTGCCGGTATGAGTTAATGAGTACCGGTGCCTACCAACACCTTCCTTTCGCCCCCGCCTCCCCCCGTGTACAACACACGGATATGAACAGCTCCTACGTGACAAGGTGGTGGCTCTTAGAAGAGCCCTTGTGGTATATGTGGTGTCGGTTAGGGTCGGTCCTTAGGCCCTCTCGCCGCGGATACGACGGGCCAGCTGAATGTCCTTGGGCATGATGGTGACCCTCTTGGCGTGGATGGCGCACAAGTTGGTGTCCTCAAAGAGCCCGACCAGGTAGGCCTCGCTGGCCTCCTGCAGGGCCATGACGGCCGAGCTCTGGAAGCGCAGGTCGGTCTTGAAGTCCTGCGCGATCTCCCGCACCAGGCGCTGGAAGGGCAGCTTGCGGATGAGCAGCTCGGTGGACTTCTGGTAGCGGCGGATCTCGCGGAGAGCCACGGTCCCGGGCCTGTAGCGGTGAGGCTTCTTGACTCCTCCGGTGGCAGGCGCGCTCTTGCGGGCAGCCTTGGTGGCCAGCTGCTTGCGAGGCGCCTTCCCTCCGGTGGACTTGCGGGCGGTCTGCTTGGTGCGGGCCATGGCGAAGACGGAGCTTTCTCTGCGCGGCGTGCGAGAAGGAATGGGGCCTGCCTCGCACAGAGGCCTATTTATGCCCTGGGAGACGGAGGGCTGCTCTGATTGGTTGAAACTACGGGCCCAAGTTTGGAAATAGCAAGGATTGGTTACTCACTGAAGAGGCGGCTCGTGGCTGGCTATAGCCAATGAAATGTGGTCAAAATGGAAAGCAGCCCCCCGATTGGTTGATGTACCCCGAGCCGAAAAAGCCCGCGTTTTGGGCAGGTCTTCTCCCCCTTGCCCCCCCGGCTAGCTGCCGCCCCACCAGTCACCCCCCTCCCCGTCTCGGTCACCTGCGGGGGACAAGCCCACGGTGTTATAGCCCCTTTGGTTACCCTGGCACACGCCGTTACCTCCTACGGATTTAAGGCGCACACTCGTCTGCTTCAAGCAGACACTATTCCCAGTCCGCCTCGGACATAGTGTTTGCGGCGAAACACACACGTAATCACCCGAATGTGTCATCCACCGAGGTCTGATACCTCCCACACGTATAGTTAGCCTTAAAACTATCAAGGAGTTATAATAACCTCCGTGCGAGCATCCGCCCAAGATCACACGCGGCGCTCGAGCGCGGAGAGGCGCGCCGGGATTTCACGGTGCCGTTTATGGCTGGGGAGCGGGGCACGGCGTGCGCGGGGCTGGGGGGGTGAACAGGCTCTCTTCTAGACCGGGTGGGTGGCTCTTAAAAGAGCCCTTGTGTTCGCAGTGTCTGGCAGGAGCCCTTACTTCTTCTTGGGCGCTGCCTTTTTGGGCTTGGCTGCTTTGGGTTTGGCCGCCTTGGGTTTCACCACCTTGGCGGGGCTTTTCTTGGCTGCCTTGGGCTTGGCCGCCTTTGCTTTCGCGGGACTCTTGGCAGCCTTCTTGGCCGGGGCAGCTTTGGCCTTCTTGGGGCTCTTGGCCGCCGCCGGCTTCTTGGCCTTCTTCGGGCTCTTCTTCACCCCCGCGGGGGCCTTCTTGGGCTTCTTGGCGGCCGGGGCGGCTTTCTTGGCCGCTGGTTTCTTGGCCGCTGGTTTCTTGGCCGCCTTCTTGCCCTCCAGCTGCTTCTTGTTCACCTTGAAGGAGCCGGAGGCGCCGGTGCCCTTCAGCTGGGCCAGGGCGCCCTTGCTGACCAGGCCCTTGAGGGCGGCCTTGACGCGGCTCTTGTTCTTGTCCACATCGTAGCCGTCGGCGCTCAGCACCTTCTTCAGCGCCGCCAGGGAGACCCCCTTCCTCTCGGCAGAGGCGGTGACCGCCTTCAGGATGAGCTCGGCGACGCTGGGTCCCGCGGGCTTCTTGGCCTTAGAAGGCCCCGCCGCCTTCTTCGCCTTCTTCTTGGGGGCTACTTCCGCGGGAGGGGCCGCGGCAGCTGGAGCGGTTTCAGCCATGGTACAGAGAGTCGAGGCGCTAGCACAGATGAGAAATGTCCCTCCCGCCGGAGCTCCGTGCATATATAGGGAGGAGCCACCTCCTGATTGGTCCCCAGGAGGGGAGGCTGTTCGCGGCACACTCGGCTCTCTGCTCCGAGCTGGCTTTTGTGTTTCCTCTCATCAGATTATCTATGTTTTAAAACAGTAAAAGTTAGAACTGGGCTTTCATTTATACATCAAAAGAAGCCCAACTTCATCCCTTTCCTGTGCGTGCACTCCTCTCGTTTCAACGCGCTGCCACCGGCTTTTAGTCAGCTGGTAGACTCCACACTCCTCCGATGGCTGATGCCTTTGTGTCAGAAAACTTTGTCCCCGAGCCCATTTTCACCTACACAGTCTTAACGTTTGTGGTCAGAAAAGATAGCATATCAATCGGAGCGTGCTTCTGTACCGAATGACTCGTGGGGCACCACAATGGGGTTCTTGGCACCCGTGAAACAACGTTTTATAAACTGCAGAAATAACACAAGCCTTCGTGTGCCCAGCGAGAGGGGAAACAGGAGCCAGGAGGATAGAAACGGGCCAAACTCACTGAATGCACACCGCTGATACTGTGAAGGTGCCTGCCTACCTTATTTAACCATGTAAACTATTATTTTGTTCACCTGCATACAAGGGAGAAAACCTGGAATCTTACCCGACTTGGAGCTCAGTAGCCCTGGGTAGAAGGAGTGACTTTGCCCCCTTGGAGCTGAAACACTCATAATGTGTAAAATAGCTGCCTGGAAGGTTGCAAATGGGACAGGGACATTGCAGGCCCAGTGCTGACACTGTGAGGGTGCTTGTGTACCATTTTGAAGCACGTAAAGTGTTCTTTTTTTTCCACTTCCATCCAGGGGGAAAACCTGGAATCTTACCCTACTTGGAGCTCCGTAGCCCTGGGTAGAAGGAGTGACTTTGCCCCCTTGGAGCCTAATGTCGAAAACAGCTGTCTGGAGGTTGCAAATGGGCCAGGGACATTGCAGGCCCAGTGCTGACGCTGTGAGGGTGCTTGTGTACCGTTTTGAAGCACGTAAAGTGTTCTTTTTTCTCCACTTCCATCCAGGGGGAAAACCTGGAATCTTACCCTACTTGGAGCTCCGTAGCCCTGGGTAGAAGGAGTGACTTTGCCCCCTTGGAGCTGAAACACTCATAATGTGTAAAATAGCAGCCTGGAAGGTTGCAAATGGGCAAGGGACATTGCAGGCTCAGTGCTGGCACTGTGAGGGTGCTAGTGTACAGTTTTGAAGCACGTAACATGTTCTTTTTTTTTCCACTTCCATCCAGGGGGAAAACCTGGAATCTTACCCTACTTGGAGCTCCGTAGCCCTGGGTAGAAGGAGTGACTTTGCCCCCTTGGAGCTGAAACACCCATAATGTGTAAAATAGCTGCCTGGAAGGTTGCAAATGGCCCAGGGACATTGCAGGCCCAGTGCTGACACTGTGAGGGTGCTTGTGTACGGTTTTGAAGCACGTAAAGTGTTCTTTTTTTTCCACTTCCATCCAGGGGTAAAACCTGGAATCTTACCCTACTTGGAGCTCCGCAGCCCTGGGTAGAAGGAGTGACTTTGCCCCCTTGGAGCTGAAACACTCATAATGTGTAAAATAGCTGCCTGGAAGGTTGCAAATGGCCCAGGGACATTGCAGGCCCAGTGATGACACTGTGAGGGTGCTTGTGTACAGTTTAAAAGCACGTAAAGTGTTCTTTTTTTTTCCACTTCCATCCAGGGGGAAAACCTGGAATCTTACCCTACTTGGAGCTCCGTAGCCCTGGGTAGAAGGAGTGACTTTGCCCCCTTGGAGCCTAATGTCGAAAACAGCTGCCTGGAGGTTGCAAATGGGCCAGGGACATTGCAGGCCCAGTGCTGACGCTGTGAGGGTGCTTGTGTACCGTTTTGAAGCACGTAAAGTGTTCTTTTTTTCCCACTTCCATCCAGGGGGGAAACCTGGAATCTTACCCTACTTGGAGCTCCGTAGCCCTGTGTAGAAGGAGTGACTTTGCCCCCTTGGAGCCTAATGTCGAAAACAGCTGCCTGGAGGTTGCAAATGGGCCAGGGACATTGCAGGCCCAGTGCTGACACTGAGAGGGTGCTTGTGTACCGTTTTGAAGCACGTAAAGTGTTCTTTTTTTTTCCACTTCCATCCAGGGGGAAAACCTGGAATCTTACCCTACTTGGAGCTCCGCAGCCCTGGGTAGAAGGAGTGACTTTGCCCCCTTGGAGCTGAAACACTCATAATGTGTAAAATAGCTGCCTGGAAGGTTGCAAATGGCCCAGGGACATTGCAGGCCCAGTGCTGACACTGTGAGGGTGCTTGTGTACCTCTTTGAAGCACGTAAAGTGTTCTTTTTTTTCCCACTTCCATCCAGGGGGAAAACCTGGAATCTTACCCTACTTGGAGCTCCGCAGCCCTGGGTAGAAGGAGTGACTTTGCCCCCTTGGAGCTGAAACACTCATAATGAGTAAAATAGCTGCCTGGAAGGTTGCAAATGGCCCAGGGACATTGCAGGCCCAGTGCTGTCACTGTGAGGGTGCTTGTGTACCGTTTTGAAGCACGTAAAGTGTTCTTTTTTTTCCACTTCCATCCAGGGGGAAAACCTGGAATCTTACCCTACTTGGAGCTCCGTAGCCCTGGGTAGAAGGAGTGACTTTGCCCCCTTGGAGCTGAAACACTCATAATGTGTAAAATAGCAGCCTGGAAGGTCGCAAATGGGCCAGGGACATTGCAGGCTCAGTGCCGACACTGTGAGGGTGCTTGTGTGCGGTTTTAAAGCACGTAAAGTGTTCTTTTTTTTCCCCACTTCCATCCAGGGGGAAAACCTGGAATCTTACCCTACTTGGAGCTCCGTAGCCCTGGGTAGAAGGAGTGACTTTGCCCCCTTGGAGCTGAAACACCCATAATGTGTAAAATAGCTGCCTGGAAGGTAGCAAATGGCCCAGGGACATTGCAGGCCCAGTGCTGACACTGTGAGGGTGCTTGTGTACAGTTTTGAAGCACGTAAAGTGTTCTTTTTTCTCCACTTCCATCCAGGGGGAAAACCTGGAATCTTACCCTACTTGGAGCTCCGTAGCCCTGGGTAGAAGGAGTGACTTTGCCCCCTTGGAGCTGAAACACTCATAATGTGTAAAATAGCAGCCTGGAAGGTCGCAAATGGGACAGGGACATTGCAGGCTCAGTGCTGGCACTGTGAAGGTGCTTGTGTGCGGTTTTAAAGCACGTAAAGTGTTCTTTTTTTTTCCCACTTCCATCCAGGGGGAAAACCTGGAATCTTACCCAACTTGGAGCTCCGTAGCCCTGGGTAGAAGGAGTGACTTTGCCCCCTTGGAGCCTAATGTCGAAAACAGCTGCATGGAGGTTGCAAATGGGCCAGGACATTGCAGGCCCAGTGCTGACGCTGCGAGGGTGCTTGTGTACCGTTTTGAAGCACGTAAAGTGTTCTTTTTTTTCCACTTCCATCCAGGGGGAAAACCTGGAATCTTACCCTACTTGGAGCTCCGTAGCCCTGGGTAGAAGGAGTGACTTTTGCCCCCTTGGTGGCTGAAACACTCATAATGTGTAAAATAGCAGCCTGGAAGGTTGCAAATGGCCCAGGGACATTGCAGGCCCAGTGCTGGCACTGTGAGGGTGCTTGTGTGCGGTTTTAAAGCACGTAAAGTGTTCTTTTTTTCCCCCACTTCCATCCAGGGGGAAAACCTGGAATCTTACCCTACTTGGAGCTCCGTAGCCCTGGGTAGAAGGAGTGACTTTGCCCCCTTGAAGCTGAAACACCCATAATGTGTAAAATAGCTGCCTGGAAGGTAGCAAATGGGCCAGGACATTGCAGGCCCAGTGCTGACACTGTGAGGGTGCTTGTGTACAGTTTTGAAGCACGTAAAGTGTTCTTTTTTCTCCACTTCCATCCAGGGGGGGGAACCTGGAATCTTACCCTACTTGGAGCTCCGTAGCCCTGGGTAGAAGGAGTGACTTTGCCCCCTTGGAGCCTAATGTCGAAAACAGCTGCCTGGAGGTTGCAAATGGGCCAGGGACATTGCAGGCCCAGTGCTGACACTGTGAGGGTGCTTGTGTACCGTTTTGAATCATGTAAAGTGTTCTTTTTATTTTTCACTTCCATCCCGGGGTTAAACCTGGAATCTTACCCTACTTGGAGCTCCGTAGCCCTGGGTAGAAGGAGTGACTTTGCCCCCTTGGAGCTGAAACACTCATAATGTGTAAAATAGCAGCCTGGAAGGTTGCAAATGGCCCAGGGACATTGCAGGCCCAGTGCTGGCACTGTGAGGGTGCTTGTGTGCGGTTTTAAAGCACGTAAAGTGTTCTTTTTTTTCCCCCACTTCCATCCAGGGGGAAAACCTGGAATCTTACCCTACTTGGAGCTCCGTAGCCCTGGGTAGAAGGAGTGACTTTGCCCCCCTTGGAGCTGAAACACTCATAATGTGTAAAATAGCAGCCTGGAAGGTCGCAAATGGGCCAGGGGACATTGCAGGCTCAGTGCTGGCACTGTGAGGGTGCTTCTGTGCGGTTTTAAAGCACGTAAAGTGTTCTTTTTTTTCCCACTTCCATCCAGGGGGGAAACCTGGAATCTTACCCTACTTGGAGCTCCGTAGCCCTGTGTAGAAGGAGTGACTTTGCCCCCTTGGAGCCTAATGTCGAAAACAGCTGCCTGGAGGTTGCAAATGGGCCAGGGACATTGCAGGCCCAGTGCTGACACTGAGAGGGTGCTTGTGTACCGTTTTGAAGCACGTAAAGTGTTCTTTTTTTTTCCACTTCCATCCAGGGGGAAAAACCTGGAATCTTACCCTACTTGGAGCTCCGCAGCCCTGGGTAGAAGGAGTGACTTTGCACCCTTGGAGCTGAAACACTCATAATGTGTAAAATAGCTGCCTGGAAGGTTGCAAATGGGCCAGGGACATTGCAGGCCCAGTGCTGACACTGTGAGGGTGCTTGTGTACCTCTTTGAAGCACGTAAAGTGTTCTTTTTTTTTTCCACTTCCATCCAGGGGGAAAACCTGGAATCTTACCCTACTTGGAGCTCCGTAGCCCTGGGTAGAAGGAGTGACTTTGCCCCCTTGAAGCTGAAACACTCATAATGTGTAAAATAGCAGCCTGGAAGGTTGCAAATGGGCCAGGGACATTGCAGGCTCACTGCTGGCACTGTGAGGGTGCTTGTGTGCGGTTTTAAAGCACGTAAAGTGTTCTTTTTTTCCCCACTTCCATCCAGGGGGAAAACCTGGAATCTTACCATACTTGGAGCTCCGTAGCCCTGGGTAGAAGGAGTGACTTTGCCCCCTTGAAGCTGAAACACCCATAATGTGTAAAATAGCTGCCTGGAAGGTAGCAAATGGCCCAGGGACATTGCAGGCCCAGTGCTGACACTGTGAGGGTGCTTGTGTACAGTTTTGAAGCACGTAAAGTGTTTTTTTTTTTCCACTTCCATCCAGGGGGAAAACCTGGAATCTTACCCTACTTGGAGCTCCGCAGCCCTGGGTAGAAGGAGTGACTTTGCCCCCTTGGAGCTGAAACACCCATAATGTGTAAAATAGCTGCCTGGAAGGTTGCAAATGGGCCCAGTGACATTGCAGGCCCAGTGCAGACACTGTGAGGGTGCTTGTGTACCGTTTTGAAGCACGTAAAGTGTTCTTTTTTTTCCACTTCCATCCAGGGGGAAAACCTGGAATCTTACCCTACTTGGAGCTCCCGTAGCCCTGGGTAGAAGGAGTGACTTTGCCCCCTTGAAGCTGAAACACTCATAATGTGTAAAATAGCAGCCTGGAAGGTTGCAAATGGGCCAGGGACATTGCAGGCTCACTGCTGGCACTGTGAGGGTGCTTGTGTGCGGTTTTAAAGCACGTAAAGTGTTCTTTTTTTTCCCCACTTCCATCCAGGGGGAAAACCTGGAATCTTACCATACTTGGAGCTCCGTAGCCCTGGGTAGAAGGAGTGACTTTGCCCCCTTGAAGCTGAAACACCCATAATGTGTAAAATAGCTGCCTGGAAGGTAGCAAATGGCCCAGGGACATTGCAGGCCCAGTGCTGACACTGTGAGGGTGCTTGTGTACAGTTTTGAAGCACGTAAAGTGTTTTTTTTTTTCCACTTCCATCCAGGGGGAAAACCTGGAATCTTACCCTACTTGGAGCTCCGTAGCCCTGGGTAGAAGGAGTGACTTTGCCCCCTTGGAGCCTAATGTCGAAAACAGCTGCCTGGAGGTTGCAAATGGGCCAGGGACATTGCAGGCCCAGTGCTGACACTGTGAGGGTGCTTGTGTACCGTTTTGAATCATGTAAAGTGTTCTTTTATTTTTCACTTCCATCCCGGGGTTAAACCTGGAATCTTACCCTACTTGGAGCTCCGTAGCCCTGGGTAGAAGGAGTGACTTTGCCCCCTTGGAGCTGAAACACTCATAATGTGTAAAATAGCTGCCTGGAAGGTTACAAATGGGCCCAGGGACACTGCAGGCCCATTGCTGACACTGTGAGGGTGCTTGTGTACCTCTTTGAAGCACGTAAAGTGTTCTTTTTTTCCCACTTCCATCCAGGGGGAAAACCTGGAATCTTACCCGACTTGGAGCTCCGTAGCCCTGGGTAGAAGGAGTGACTTTGCCCCCTTGGAGCTGAAACACCCATAATGTGTAAAATAGCTGCCTGGAAGGTTGCAAATGGGCCAGGGACATTGCAGGCCCAGTGCTGACACTGTGAGGGTGCTTGTGTGCGGTTTTAAAGCACGTAAAGTGTTCTTTTTTTTCCACTTCCATCCAGGGGTAAAACCTGGAATCTTACCCTACTTGGAGCTCCGCAGCCCTGGGTAGAAGGAGTGACTTTGCCCCCTTGGAGCTGAAACACCCATAATGTGTAAAATAGCTGCCTGGAAGGTTGCAAATGGGCCAGGGACATTGCAGGCCCAGTGCTGACACTGTGAGGGTGCTTGTGTGCGGTTTTAAAGCACGTAAAGTGTTCTTTTTCCCCCACTTCCATCCAGGGGGGAAACCTGGAATCTTACCCTACTTGGAGCTCCGCAGCCCTGGGTAGAAGGAGTGACTTTGCCCCCTTGGAGCTGAAACACTCCTAATGTGTAAAATAGCTGCCTGGAAGGTTGCAAATGGCCCAGGGACATTGCAGGCCCAGTGCTGACACTGTGAGGGTGCTTGTGTACCGTTTTGAAGCACGTAAAGTGTTCTTTTTTTTCCACTTCCATCCAGGGGGAAAACCTGGAATCTTACCCTACTTGGAGCTCCCGTAGCCCTGGGTAGAAGGAGTGACTTTTGCCCCCTTGGAGCCTAATGTCGAAAACAGCTGCCTGGAGGTTGCAAATGGGCCAGGGACATTGCAGGCCCAGTGCTGGCACTGTGAGGGTGCTTGTCTGCGGTTTTAAAGCACGTAAAGTGTTCTTTTTTTTCCACTTCCATCCAGGGGGAAAACCGGGAATCTTACCCTACTTGGAGCTCCGTAGCCCTGGGTAGAAGGAGTGACTTTGCCCCCTTGGAGCTGAAACACCCATAATGTGTAAAATAGCTGCCTGGAAGGTTGCAAATGGCCCAGGGACATTGCAGGCCCAGTGCTGACACTGTGAGGGTGCTTGTGTACCGTTTTGAACCACGAAAAATGATCTTTTTTTTCCACTTCCATCAAGGGGGAAAACCTGGAATCTTACCCTACTTGGAGCTCCGTAGCCCTGGGTAGAAGGAGTGACTTTTGCCCCCTTGGAGCCTAATGTCGAAAACAGCTGCCTGGAGGTTGCAAATGGGCCAGGGACATTGCAGGCCCAGTGCTGACACTGTGAGGGTGCTTGTGTACCGTTTTGAAGCACGTAAAGTGTTCTTTTTTTTTCCACTTCCATCCAGGGGGAAAACCTGGAATCTTACCCTACTTGGAGCTCCGTAGCCCTGGGTAGAAGGAGTGACTTTGCCCCCTTGGAGCTGAAACACCCATAATGTGTAAAATAGCTGCCCTGGAAGGTTGCAAATGGCCCCAGGGACATTGCAGGCCCAGTGCTGACACTGTGAGGGTGCTTGTGTACCGTTTTGAACCACGAAAAATGATCTTTTTTTCCACTTCCATCAAGGGGGGAAACCTGGAATCTTACCCTACTTGGAGCTCCGTAGCCCTGGGTAGAAGGAGTGACTTTGCCCCCTTGGAGCTGAAACACCCATAATGTGTAAAATAGCTGCCTGGAAGGTTGCAAATGGCCCAGGGACATTGCAGGCCCAGTGCTGACACTGTGAGGGTGCTTGTGTACCGTTTTGAACCACGAAAAATGATCTTTTTTTCCACTTCCATCAAGGGGGGAAACCTGGAATCTTACCCTACTTGGAGCTCCGTAGCCCTGGGTAGAAGGAGTGACTTTGCCCCCTTGGAGCCTAATGTCGAAAACAGCTGCCTGGAGGTTGCAAATGGGCCAGGGACATTGCAGGCCCAGTGCTTGCACTGTGAGGGTGCTTGTGAGCGGTTTTAAAGCACGTAAAGTGTTCTTTTTTTTTCCCCACTTCCATCCAGGGGGGGAAACCTGGAATCTTACCCTACTTGGAGCTCCGTAGCCCTGGGTAGAAGGAGTGACTTTGCCCCCTTGGAGCTGAAAACACTCATAATGTGTAAAATAGCAGCCTGGAAGGTTGCAAATGGGCCAGGGACATTGCAGGCCCCAGTGCTGACACTGTGAGGGTGCTTGTGTACCGTTTTGAATCATGTAAAGTGTTCTTTTATTTTTCACTTCCATCCCGGGGTTAAACCTGGAATCTTACCCTACTTGGAGCTGTAGAAGGAGTGACTTTGCCCCCTTGGAGCTGAAACACTCATAATGTGTAAAATAGCTGCCTGGAAGGTTACAAATGGGCCCAGGGACACTGCAGGCCCAGTGCTGACACTGTGAGGGTGCTTGTGTACCTCTTTGAAGCACGTAAAGTGTTCTTTTTTTCCCACTTCCATCCAGGGGGAAAACCTGGAATCTTACCCGACTTGGAGCTCCGTAGCCCTGGGTAGAAGGAGTGACTTTACCCCCGTGGAGCTGAAACACCCATAATGTGTAAAATAGCTGCCTGGAAGGTTGCAAATGGGCCAGGGACATTGCAGGCCCAGTGCTGACACTGTGAGGGTGCTTGTGTGCGGTTTTAAAGCACGTAAAGTGTTCTTTTTTTCCCCACTTCCATCCAGGGGGAAAACCTGGAATCTTACCCTACTTGGAGCTCCGTAGCCCTGGGTAGAAGGAGTGACTTTGCCCCCTTGAAGCTGAAACACCCATAATGTGTAAAATAGCTGCCTGGAAGGTAGCAAATGGCCCAGGGACATTGCAGGCCCAGTGCTGACACTGTGTGGGTGCTTGTGTACAGTTTTGAAGCACGTAAAGTGTTCTTTTTTCTCCACTTCCATCCAGGGGGAAAACCTGGAATCTTACCCTACTTGGAGCTCCGTAGCCCTGGGTAGAAGGAGTGACTTTGCCCCCTTGGAGCCTAATGTCGAAAACAGCTGCCTGGAGGTTGCAAATGGGCCAGGGACATTGCAGGCCCAGTGCTGACACTGTGAGGGTGCTTGTGTACCGTTTTGAATCATGTAAAGTGTTCTTTTATTTTTCACTTCCATCCCGGGGTTAAACCTGGAATCTTACCCTACTTGGAGCTCCGTAGCCCTGGGTAGAAGGAGTGACTTTGCCCCCTTGGAGCTGAAACACTCATAATGTGTAAAATAGCTGCCTGGAAGGTTACAAATGGGCCCAGGGACACTGCAGGCCCAGTGCTGACACTGTGAGGGTGCTTGTGTACCTCTTTGAAGCACGTAAAGTGTTCTTTTTTTCCCACTTCCATCCAGGGGGAAAACCTGGAATCTTACCCGACTTGGAGCTCCGTAGCCCTGGGTAGAAGGAGTGACTTTACCCCCGTGGAGCCGAAACACCCATAATGTGTAAAATAGCTGCCTGGAAGGTTGCAAATGGGCCAGGGACATTGCAGGCCCAGTGCTGACACTGTGAGGGTGCTTGTGTGCGGTTTTAAAGCACGTAAAGTGTTCTTTTTTTTCCCACTTCCATCCAGGGGGAAAACCTGGAATCTTACCCTACTTGGAGCTCCGCAGCCCTGGGTAGAAGGAGTGACTTTGCCCCTTTGGAGCTGAAACACTCATAATGTGTAAAATAGCTGCCTGGAAGGTTGCAAATGGGCCAGGGACATTGCAGGCCCAGTGCTGACACTGTGAGGGTGCTTGTGTGCGGTTTTGAAGCACGTAAAGTGTTCTTTTTTTTCCACTTCCATCCAGGGGGAAAACCTGGAATCTTACCCTACTTGGAGCTCCGTAGCCCTGGGTAGAAGGAGTGACTTTGCCCCCTTGGAGCCTAATGTCGAAAACAGCTGCCTGGAGGTTGCAAATGGGCCAGGTACATTGCAGGCCCAGTGCTGGCACTGTGAGGGTGCTTGTGTGCGGTTTTAAAGCACGTAAAGTGTTCTTTTTTTTCCCCACTTCAATCCAGGGGGAAAACCTGGAATCTTACCCTACTTGGAGCTCCGCAGCCCTGGGTAGAAGGAGTGACTTTGCCCCCTTGGAGCTGAAACACTCATAATGTGTAAAATAGCTGCCTGGAAGGTTACAAATGGGCCCAGGGACACTGCAGGCCCAGTGCTGACACTGTGAGGGTGTTTGTGTACCTCTTTGAAGCACGTAAAGTGTTCTTTTTTTTCCACTTCCATCCAGGGGGAAAACCTGGAATCTTACCCGACTTGGAGCTCCGTAGCCCTGGGTAGAAGGAGTGACTTTGCCCCCTTGGAGCTGAAACACCCATAATGTGTAAAATAGCTGCCTGGAAGGTTGCAAATGGGCCAGGGACATTGCAGGCCCAGTGCTGACACTGTGAGGGTGCTTGTGTGCGGTTTTAAAGCACGTAAAGTGTTCTTTTTTTTCCACTTCCATCCAGGGGTAAAACCTGGAATCTTACCCTACTTGGAGCTCCGCAGCCCTGGGTAGAAGGAGTGACTTTGCCCCCTTGGAGCTGAAACACCCATAATGTGTAAAATAGCTGCCTGGAAGGTTGCAAATGGGCCAGGGACATTGCAGGCCCAGTGCTGACACTGTGAGGGTGCTTGTGTGCGGTTTTAAAGCACGTAAAGTGTTCTTTTTCCCCCACTTCCATCCAGGGGGGAAACCTGGAATCTTACCCTACTTGGAGCTCCGCAGCCCTGGGTAGAAGGAGTGACTTTGCCCCCTTGGAGCCTAATGTCGAAAACAGCTGCCTGGAGGTTGCAAATGGGCCAGGGACATTGCAGGCCCAGTGCTGACGCTGTGAGGGTGCTTGTGTACCGTTTTGAAGCACGTAAAGTGTTCTTTTTTTTCCACTTCCATCCAGGGGGAAAACCTGGAATCTTACCCTACTTGGAGCTCCGTAGCCCTGGGTAGAAGGAGTGACTTTGCCCCCTTGGAGCTGAAACACTCATAATGTGTAAAATAGCAGCCTGGAAGGTTGCAAATGGGCCAGGGACATTGCAGGCTCACTGCTGGCACTGTGAGGGTGCTTGTGTACAGTTTAAAAGCACGTAAAGTGTTCTTTTTTGTCCACTTCCATCCAGGGGGAAAACCTGGAATCTTACCCTACTTGGAGCTCCGTAGCCCTGGGTAGAAGGAGTGACTTTGCCCCCTTGGAGCTGAAACACTCATAATGTGTAAAATAGCAGCCTGGAAGGTTGCAAATGGGCCAGGGACATTGCAGGCTCACTGCTGGCACTGTGAGGGTGCTTGTGTACAGTTTAAAAGCACGTAAAGTGTTCTTTTTTCTCCACTTCCATCCAGGGGGAAAACCTGGAATCTTACCCTACTTGGAGCTCCGTAGCCCTGGGTAGAAGGAGTGACTTTGCCCCCTTGGAGCCTAATGTCGAAAACAGCTGCCTGGAGGTTGCAAATGGGCCAGGGACATTGCAGGCCCAGTGCTGCCACTGTGAGGGTGCTTGTGTACCTCTTTGAAGCACGTAAAGTGTTCTTTTTTTTTCTTCCACTTCCATCCAGGGGGAAAACCTGGAATCTTACCCTACTTGGAGCTCCGTAGCCCTGGGTAGAAGGAGTGACTTTGCCCCCTTGGAGCTGAAACACCCATAATGTGTAAAATAGCAGCCTGGAAGGTCGCAAATGGGCCAGGGACATTGCAGGCTCAGTGCTGGCACTGTGAGGGTGCTTGTGTGCGGTTTTAAAGCACGTAAAGTGTTCTTTTTTTTCCCACTTCCATCCAGGGGGGAAACCTGGAATCTTACCCTACTTGGAGCTCCGTAGCCCTGGGTAGAAGGAGTGACTTTGCCCCCTTGGAGCCTAATGTCGAAAACAGCTGCCTGGAGGTTGCAAATGGGCCAGGGACATTGCAGGCCCAGTGCTGACACTGTGAGGGTGCTTGTGTACCGTTTTGAAGCACGTAAAGTGTTCTTTTTTTTCCACTTCCATCCAGGGGGAAAACCTGGAATCTTACCCTACTTGGAGCTCCGTAGCCCTGGGTAGAAGGAGTGACTTTGCCCCCTTGGAGCTGAAACACTCATAATGTGTAAAATAGCAGCCTGGAAGGTTGCAAATGGGCCAGGGACATTGCAGGCCCAGTGCTGACACTGCGAGGGTGCTTGTGTACCGTTTTGAATCATGTAAAGTGTTCTTTTATTTTTCACTTCCATCCCGGGGTTAAACCTGGAATCTTACCCTACTTGGAGCTCCGTAGCCCTGGGTAGAAGGAGTGACTTTGCCCCCTTGGAGCTGAAACACTCATAATGTGTAAAATAGCTGCCTGGAAGGTTACAAATGGGCCCAGGGACACTGCAGGCCCAGTGCTGACACTGTGAGGGTGCTTGTGTACCTCTTTGAAGCACGTAAAGTGTTCTTTTTTTCCCACTTCCATCCAGGGGGAAAACCTGGAATCTTACCCTACTTGGAGCTCCGTAGCCCTGGGTAGAAGGAGTGACTTTGCCCCCTTGGAGCCTAATGTCGAAAACAGCTGCCTGGAGGTTGCAAATGGGCCAGGGACATTGCAGGCCCAGTGCTGGCACTGTGAGGGTGCTTGTGTACAGTTTTGAAGCACGTAAAGTGTTTTTTTTTTTCCACTTCCATCCAGGGGGAAAACCTGGAATCTTACCCTACTTGGAGCTCCGCAGCCCTGGGTAGAAGGAGTGACTTTGCCCCCTTGGAGCTGAAACACCCATAATGTGTAAAATAGCTGCCTGGAAGGTTGCAAATGGGCCCAGTGACATTGCAGGCCCAGTGCAGACACTGTGAGGGTGCTTGTGTACCGTTTTGAAGCACGTAAAGTGTTCTTTTTTTTCCACTTCCATCCAGGGGGAAAACCTGGAATCTTACCCTACTTGGAGCTCCGTAGCCCTGGGTAGAAGGAGTGACTTTGCCCCCTTGAAGCTGAAACACTCATAATGTGTAAAATAGCAGCCTGGAAGGTTGCAAATGGGCCAGGGACATTGCAGGCTCACTGCTGGCACTGTGAGGGTGCTTGTGTGCGGTTTTAAAGCACGTAAAGTGTTCTTTTTTTCCCCACTTCCATCCAGGGGGAAAACCTGGAATCTTACCATACTTGGAGCTCCGTAGCCCTGGGTAGAAGGAGTGACTTTGCCCCCTTGAAGCTGAAACACCCATAATGTGTAAAATAGCTGCCTGGAAGGTAGCAAATGGCCCAGGGACATTGCAGGCCCAGTGCTGACACTGTGAGGGTGCTTGTGTACAGTTTTGAAGCACGTAAAGTGTTTTTTTTTTTCCACTTCCATCCAGGGGGAAAACCTGGAATCTTACCCTACTTGGAGCTCCGCAGCCCTGGGTAGAAGGAGTGACTTTGCCCCCTTGGAGCTGAAACACCCATAATGTGTAAAATAGCTGCCTGGAAGGTTGCAAATGGGCCCAGTGACATTGCAGGCCCAGTGCAGACACTGTGAGGGTGCTTGTGTACCGTTTTGAAGCACGTAAAGTGTTCTTTTTTTTCCACTTCCATCCAGGGGGAAAACCTGGAATCTTACCCTACTTGGAGCTCCGTAGCCCTGGGTAGAAGGAGTGACTTTGCCCCCTTGAAGCTGAAACACTCATAATGTGTAAAATAGCAGCCTGGAAGGTTGCAAATGGGCCAGGGACATTGCAGGCTCACTGCTGGCACTGTGAGGGTGCTTGTGTGCGGTTTTAAAGCACGTAAAGTGTTCTTTTTTTCCCCACTTCCATCCAGGGGGAAAACCTGGAATCTTACCATACTTGGAGCTCCGTAGCCCTGGGTAGAAGGAGTGACTTTGCCCCCTTGAAGCTGAAACACCCATAATGTGTAAAATAGCTGCCTGGAAGGTAGCAAATGGCCCAGGGACATTGCAGGCCCAGTGCTGACACTGTGAGGGTGCTTGTGTACAGTTTTGAAGCACGTAAAGTGTTTTTTTTTTTCCACTTCCATCCAGGGGGAAAACCTGGAATCTTACCCTACTTGGAGCTCCGCAGCCCTGGGTAGAAGGAGTGACTTTGCCCCCTTGGAGCTGAAACACCCATAATGTGTAAAATAGCTGCCTGGAAGGTTGCAAATGGGCCCAGTGACATTGCAGGCCCAGTGCAGACACTGTGAGGGTGCTTGTGTACCGTTTTGAAGCACGTAAAGTGTTCTTTTTTTTCCACTTCCATCCAGGGGGAAAACCTGGAATCTTACCCTACTTGGAGCTCCGTAGCCCTGGGTAGAAGGAGTGACTTTGCCCCCTTGAAGCTGAAACACTCATAATGTGTAAAATAGCAGCCTGGAAGGTTGCAAATGGGCCAGGGACATTGCAGGCTCACTGCTGGCACTGTGAGGGTGCTTGTGTGCGGTTTTAAAGCACGTAAAGTGTTCTTTTTTTCCCCACTTCCATCCAGGGGGAAAACCTGGAATCTTACCATACTTGGAGCTCCGTAGCCCTGGGTAGAAGGAGTGACTTTGCCCCCTTGAAGCTGAAACACCCATAATGTGTAAAATAGCTGCCTGGAAGGTAGCAAATGGCCCAGGGACATTGCAGGCCCAGTGCTGACACTGTGAGGGTGCTTGTGTACCGTTTTGAACCACGAAAAATGATCTTTTTTTCCACTTCCATCAAGGGGGGAAACCTGGAATCTTACCCTACTTGGAGCTCCGTAGCCCTGGGTAGAAGGAGTGACTTTGCCCCCTTGGAGCCTAATGTCGAAAACAGCTGCCTGGAGGTTGCAAATGGGCCAGGGACATTGAAGGCCCAGTGCTTGCACTGTGAGGGTGCTTGTGAGCGGTTTTAAAGCACGTAAAGTGTTCTTTTTTTTTCCCCACTTCCATCCAGGGGGGAAACCTGGAATCTTACCCTACTTGGAGCTCCGTAGCCCTGGGTAGAAGGAGTGACTTTGCCCCCTTGGAGCTGAAACACTCATAATGTGTAAAATAGCAGCCTGGAAGGTTGCAAATGGGCCAGGGACATTGCAGGCCCAGTGCTGACACTGTGAGGGTGCTTGTGTACCGTTTTGAATCATGTAAAGTGTTCTTTTATTTTTCACTTCCATCCCGGGGTTAAACCTGGAATCTTACCCTACTTGGAGCTCCGTAGCCCTGGGTAGAAGGAGTGACTTTGCCCCCTTGGAGCTGAAACACTCATAATGTGTAAAATAGCTGCCTGGAAGGTTACAAATGGGCCCAGGGACACTGCAGGCCCAGTGCTGACACTGTGAGGGTGCTTGTGTACCTCTTTGAAGCACGTAAAGTGTTCTTTTTTTCCCACTTCCATCCAGGGGGAAAACCTGGAATCTTACCCTACTTGGAGCTCCGTAGCCCTGGGTAGAAGGAGTGACTTTGCCCCCTTGGAGCCTAATGTCGAAAACAGCTGCCTGGAGGTTGCAAATGGGCCAGGGACATTGCAGGCCCAGTGCTGGCACTGTGAGGGTGCTTGTGTACAGTTTTGAAGCACGTAAAGTGTTTTTTTTTTTTCCACTTCCATCCAGGGGGAAAACCTGGAATCTTACCCTACTTGGAGCTCCGCAGCCCTGGGTAGAAGGAGTGACTTTGCCCCCTTGGAGCTGAAACACCCATAATGTGTAAAATAGCTGCCTGGAAGGTTGCAAATGGGCCCAGTGACATTGCAGGCCCAGTGCAGACACTGTGAGGGTGCTTGTGTACCGTTTTGAAGCACGTAAAGTGTTCTTTTTTTTCCACTTCCATCCAGGGGGAAAACCTGGAATCTTACCCTACTTGGAGCTCCGTAGCCCTGGGTAGAAGGAGTGACTTTGCCCCCTTGAAGCTGAAACACTCATAATGTGTAAAATAGCAGCCTGGAAGGTTGCAAATGGGCCAGGGACATTGCAGGCTCACTGCTGGCACTGTGAGGGTGCTTGTGTGCGGTTTTAAAGCACGTAAAGTGTTCTTTTTTTCCCCACTTCCATCCAGGGGGAAAACCTGGAATCTTACCATACTTGGAGCTCCGTAGCCCTGGGTAGAAGGAGTGACTTTGCCCCCTTGAAGCTGAAACACCCATAATGTGTAAAATAGCTGCCTGGAAGGTAGCAAATGGCCCAGGGACATTGCAGGCCCAGTGCTGACACTGTGAGGGTGCTTGTGTACAGTTTTGAAGCACGTAAAGTGTTCTTTTTTCTCCACTTCCATCCAGGGGGAAAACCTGGAATCTTACCCTACTTGGAGCTCCGTAGCCCTGGGTAGAAGGAGTGACTTTGCCCCCTTGGAGCCTAATGTCGAAAACAGCTGCCTGGAGGTTGCAAATGGGCCAGGGACATTGCAGGCCCAGTGCTGACACTGTGAGGGTGCTTGTGTACCGTTTTGAATCATGTAAAGTGTTCTTTTATTTTTCACTTCCATCCCGGGGTTAAACCTGGAATCTTACCCTACTTGGAGCTCCGTAGCCCTGGGTAGAAGGAGTGACTTTGCCCCCTTGGAGCTGAAACACTCATAATGTGTAAAATAGCTGCCTGGAAGGTTACAAATGGGCCCAGGGACACTGCAGGCCCATTGCTGACACTGTGAGGGTGCTTGTGTACCTCTTTGAAGCACGTAAAGTGTTCTTTTTTTCCCACTTCCATCCAGGGGGAAAACCTGGAATCTTACCCGACTTGGAGCTCCGTAGCCCTGGGTAGAAGGAGTGACTTTGCCCCCTTGGAGCTGAAACACCCATAATGTGTAAAATAGCTGCCTGGAAGGTTGCAAATGGGCCAGGGACATTGCAGGCCCAGTGCTGACACTGTGAGGGTGCTTGTGTGCGGTTTTAAAGCACGTAAAGTGTTCTTTTTTTTCCACTTCCATCCAGGGGTAAAACCTGGAATCTTACCCTACTTGGAGCTCCGCAGCCCTGGGTAGAAGGAGTGACTTTGCCCCCTTGGAGCTGAAACACCCATAATGTGTAAAATAGCTGCCTGGAAGGTTGCAAATGGGCCAGGGACATTGCAGGCCCAGTGCTGACACTGTGAGGGTGCTTGTGTGCGGTTTTAAAGCACGTAAAGTGTTCTTTTTCCCCCACTTCCATCCAGGGGGGAAACCTGGAATCTTACCCTACTTGGAGCTCCGCAGCCCTGGGTAGAAGGAGTGACTTTGCCCCCTTGGAGCTGAAACACTCCTAATGTGTAAAATAGCTGCCTGGAAGGTTGCAAATGGCCCAGGGACATTGCAGGCCCAGTGCTGACACTGTGAGGGTGCTTGTGTACCGTTTTGAAGCACGTAAAGTGTTCTTTTTTTTCCACTTCCATCCAGGGGGAAAACCTGGAATCTTACCCTACTTGGAGCTCCGTAGCCCTGGGTAGAAGGAGTGACTTTGCCCCCTTGGAGCCTAATGTCGAAAACAGCTGCCTGGAGGTTGCAAATGGGCCAGGGACATTGCAGGCCCAGTGCTGGCACTGTGAGGGTGCTTGTCTGCGGTTTTAAAGCACGTAAAGTGTTCTTTTTTTTCCACTTCCATCCAGGGGGAAAACCGGGAATCTTACCCTACTTGGAGCTCCGTAGCCCTGGGTAGAAGGAGTGACTTTGCCCCCTTGGAGCTGAAACACCCATAATGTGTAAAATAGCTGCCTGGAAGGTTGCAAATGGCCCAGGGACATTGCAGGCCCAGTGCTGACACTGTGAGGGTGCTTGTGTACCGTTTTGAACCACGAAAAATGATCTTTTTTTCCACTTCCATCAAGGGGGAAAACCTGGAATCTTACCCTACTTGGAGCTCCGTAGCCCTGGGTAGAAGGAGTGACTTTGCCCCCTTGGAGCCTAATGTCGAAAACAGCTGCCTGGAGGTTGCAAATGGGCCAGGGACATTGCAGGCCCAGTGCTTGCACTGTGAGGGTGCTTGTGTGCGGTTTTAAAGCACGTAAAGTGTTCTTTTTTTTTCCCCACTTCCATCCAGGGGGGAAACCTGGAATCTTACCCTACTTGGAGCTCCGTAGCCCTGGGTAGAAGGAGTGACTTTGCCCCCTTTGGAGCTGAAACACTCATAATGTGTAAAATAGCAGCCTGGAAGGTTGCAAATGGGCCAGGGACATTGCAGGCTCAGTGCTGGCACTGTGAGGGTGCTTGTGTGCGGGTTTAAAGCACGTAAAGTGTTCTTTTTTTTCCCACTTCCATCCAGGGGGAAAACCTGGAATCTTACCCTACTTGGAGCTCCGTAGCCCTGGGTAGAAGGAGTGACTTTGCCCCCTTGGAGCTGAAACACTCATAAGGTGTAAAATAGCAGCCTGGAAGGTTGCAAATGGGCCAGGGACATTGCAGGCCCAGTGCTGACACTGTGAGGGTGCTTGTGTACAGTTTAAAAGCACGTAAAGTGTTATTTTTTTTCCACTTCCATCCAGGGGGAAAACCTGGAATCTTACCCTACTTGGAGCTCCGTAGCCCTGGGTAGAAGGAGTGACTTTGCCCCCTTGGAGCCTAATGTCGAAAACAGCTGCCTGGAGGTTGCAAATGGGCCAGGGACATTGCAGGCCCAGTGCTGACACTGTGAGGGTGCTTGTGTACAGTTTTGAAGCACGTAAAGTGTTCTTTTTTTCCCACTTCCATCCAGGGGGAAAACCTGGAATCTTACCCGACTTGGAGCTCCGTAGCCCTGGGTAGAAGGAGTGACTTTACCCCCGTGGAGCCGAAACACCCATAATGTGTAAAATAGCTGCCTGGAAGGTTGCAAATGGGCCAGGGACATTGCAGGCCCAGTGCTGACACTGTGAGGGTGCTTGTGTGCGGTTTTAAAGCACGTAAAGTGTTCTTTTTTTTCCCCACTTCAATCCAGGGGGAAAACCTGGAATCTTACCCTACTTGGAGCTCCGCAGCCCTGGGTAGAAGGAGTGACTTTGCCCCCTTGGAGCTGAAACACTCATAATGTGTAAAATAGCTGCCTGGAAGGTTACAAATGGGCCCAGGGACACTGCAGGCCCAGTGCTGACACTGTGAGGGTGTTTGTGTACCTCTTTGAAGCACGTAAAGTGTTCTTTTTTTTCCACTTCCATCCAGGGGTAAAACCTGGAATCTTACCCTACTTGGAGCTCCGTAGCCCTGGGTAGAAGGAGTGACTTTGCCCCCTTGGAGCCTAATGTCGAAAACAGCTGCCTGGAGGTTGCAAATGGGCCAGGGACATTGCAGGCCCAGTGCTGACACTGTGAGTGTGCTTGTCTGCGGTTTTAAAGCACGTAAAGTGTTCTTTTTTTTCCACTTCCATCCAGGGGGAAAACCGGGAATCTTACCCTACTTGGAGCTCCGTAGCCCTGGGTAGAAGGAGTGACTTTGCCCCCTTGGAGCTGAAACACCCATAATGTGTAAAATAGCTGCCTGGAAGGTTGCAAATGGCCCAGGGACATTGCAGGCCCAGTGCTGACACTGTGAGGGTGCTTGTGTACCGTTTTGAACCACGAAAAATGATCTTTTTTTCCACTTCCATCAAGGGGGGAAACCTGGAATCTTACCCTACTTGGAGCTCCGTAGCCCTGGGTAGAAGGAGTGACTTTGCCCCCTTGGAGCTGAAACACCCATAATGTGTAAAATAGCTGCCTGGAAGGTTGCAAATGGCCCAGGGACATTGCAGGCCCAGTGCTGACACTGTGAGGGTGCTTGTGTACCGTTTTGAAGCACGAAAAATGATCTTTTTTTCCACTTCCATCAAGGGGGGAAACCTGGAATCTTACCCTACTTGGAGCTCCGTAGCCCTGGGTAGAAGGAGTGACTTTGCCCCCTTGGAGCCTAATGTCGAAAACAGCTGCCTGGAGGTTGCAAATGGGCCAGGGACATTGCAGGCCCAGTGCTTGCACTGTGAGGGTGCTTGTGAGCGGTTTTAAAGCACGTAAAGTGTTCTTTTTTTTTCCCCACTTCCATCCAGGGGGGAAACCTGGAATCTTACCCTACTTGGAGCTCCGTAGCCCTGGGTAGAAGGAGTGACTTTGCCCCCTTGGAGCTGAAACACTCATAATGTGTAAAATAGCAGCCTGGAAGGTTGCAAATGGGCCAGGGACATTGCAGGCCCAGTGCTGACACTGTGAGGGTGCTTGTGTACCGTTTTGAATCATGTAAAGTGTTCTTTTATTTTTCACTTCCATCCCGGGGTTAAACCTGGAATCTTACCCTACTTGGAGCTCCGTAGCCCTGGGTAGAAGGAGTGACTTTGCCCCCTTGGAGCTGAAACACTCATAATGTGTAAAATAGCTGCCTGGAAGGTTACAAATGGGCCCAGGGACACTGCAGGCCCAGTGCTGACACTGTGAGGGTGCTTGTGTACCTCTTTGAAGCACGTAAAGTGTTCTTTTTTTCCCACTTCCATCCAGGGGGAAAACCTGGAATCTTACCCGACTTGGAGCTCCGTAGCCCTGGGTAGAAGGAGTGACTTTACCCCCGTGGAGCTGAAACACCCATAATGTGTAAAATAGCTGCCTGGAAGGTTGCAAATGGGCCAGGGACATTGCAGGCCCAGTGCTGACACTGTGAGGGTGCTTGTGTGCGGTTTTAAAGCACGTAAAGTGTTCTTTTTTTCCCCACTTCCATCCAGGGGGAAAACCTGGAATCTTACCCTACTTGGAGCTCCGTAGCCCTGGGTAGAAGGAGTGACTTTGCCCCCTTGAAGCTGAAACACCCATAATGTGTAAAATAGCTGCCTGGAAGGTAGCAAATGGCCCAGGGACATTGCAGGCCCAGTGCTGACACTGTGTGGGTGCTTGTGTACAGTTTTGAAGCACGTAAAGTGTTCTTTTTTCTCCACTTCCATCCAGGGGGAAAACCTGGAATCTTACCCTACTTGGAGCTCCGTAGCCCTGGGTAGAAGGAGTGACTTTGCCCCCTTGGAGCCTAATGTCGAAAACAGCTGCCTGGAGGTTGCAAATGGGCCAGGGACATTGCAGGCCCAGTGCTGACACTGTGAGGGTGCTTGTGTACCGTTTTGAATCATGTAAAGTGTTCTTTTATTTTTCACTTCCATCCCGGGGTTAAACCTGGAATCTTACCCTACTTGGAGCTCCGTAGCCCTGGGTAGAAGGAGTGACTTTGCCCCCTTGGAGCTGAAACACTCATAATGTGTAAAATAGCTGCCTGGAAGGTTACAAATGGGCCCAGGGACACTGCAGGCCCAGTGCTGACACTGTGAGGGTGCTTGTGTACCTCTTTGAAGCACGTAAAGTGTTCTTTTTTTCCCACTTCCATCCAGGGGGAAAACCTGGAATCTTACCCGACTTGGAGCTCCGTAGCCCTGGGTAGAAGGAGTGACTTTACCCCCGTGGAGCCGAAACACCCATAATGTGTAAAATAGCTGCCTGGAAGGTTGCAAATGGGCCAGGGACATTGCAGGCCCAGTGCTGACACTGTGAGGGTGCTTGTGTGCGGTTTTAAAGCACGTAAAGTGTTCTTTTTTTTCCCACTTCCATCCAGGGGGAAAACCTGGAATCTTACCCTACTTGGAGCTCCGCAGCCCTGGGTAGAAGGAGTGACTTTGCCCCTTTGGAGCTGAAACACTCATAATGTGTAAAATAGCTGCCTGGAAGGTTGCAAATGGGCCAGGGACATTGCAGGCCCAGTGCTGACACTGTGAGGGTGCTTGTGTGCGGTTTTGAAGCACGTAAAGTGTTCTTTTTTTTCCACTTCCATCCAGGGGGAAAACCTGGAATCTTACCCTACTTGGAGCTCCGTAGCCCTGGGTAGAAGGAGTGACTTTGCCCCCTTGGAGCCTAATGTCGAAAACAGCTGCCTGGAGGTTGCAAATGGGCCAGGTACATTGCAGGCCCAGTGCTGGCACTGTGAGGGTGCTTGTGTGCGGTTTTAAAGCACGTAAAGTGTTCTTTTTTTTCCCCACTTCAATCCAGGGGGAAAACCTGGAATCTTACCCTACTTGGAGCTCCGCAGCCCTGGGTAGAAGGAGTGACTTTGCCCCCTTGGAGCTGAAACACTCATAATGTGTAAAATAGCTGCCTGGAAGGTTACAAATGGGCCCAGGGACACTGCAGGCCCAGTGCTGACACTGTGAGGGTGTTTGTGTACCTCTTTGAAGCACGTAAAGTGTTCTTTTTTTTCCACTTCCATCCAGGGGTAAAACCTGGAATCTTACCCTACTTGGAGCTCCGTAGCCCTGGGTAGAAGGAGTGACTTTGCCCCCTTGGAGCCTAATGTCGAAAACAGCTGCCTGGAGGTTGCAAATGGGCCAGGGACATTGCAGGCCCAGTGCTGACACTGTGAGTGTGCTTGTCTGCGGTTTTAAAGCACGTAAAGTGTTCTTTTTTTTCCACTTCCATCCAGGGGGAAAACCGGGAATCTTACCCTACTTGGAGCTCCGTAGCCCTGGGTAGAAGGAGTGACTTTGCCCCCTTGGAGCTGAAACACCCATAATGTGTAAAATAGCTGCCTGGAAGGTTGCAAATGGCCCAGGGACATTGCAGGCCCAGTGCTGACACTGTGAGGGTGCTTGTGTACCGTTTTGAACCACGAAAAATGATCTTTTTTTCCACTTCCATCAAGGGGGAAAACCTGGAATCTTACCCTACTTGGAGCTCCGTAGCCCTGGGTAGAAGGAGTGACTTTGCCCCCTTGGAGCCTAATGTCGAAAACAGCTGCCTGGAGGTTGCAAATGGGCCAGGGACATTGCAGGCCCAGTGCTGACACTGTGAGGGTGCTTGTGTACCGTTTTGAAGCACGTAAAGTGTTCTTTTTTTTCCACTTCCATCCAGGGGGAAAACCTGGAATCTTACCCTACTTGGAGCTCCGTAGCCCTGGGTAGAAGGAGTGACTTTGCCCCCTTGGAGCTGAAACACCCATAATGTGTAAAATAGCTGCCTGGAAGGTTGCAAATGGCCCAGGGACATTGCAGGCCCAGTGCTGACACTGTGAGGGTGCTTGTGTACCGTTTTGAACCACGAAAAATGATCTTTTTTTCCACTTCCATCAAGGGGGGAAACCTGGAATCTTACCCTACTTGGAGCTCCGTAGCCCTGGGTAGAAGGAGTGACTTTGCCCCCTTGGAGCTGAAACACCCATAATGTGTAAAATAGCTGCCTGGAAGGTTGCAAATGGCCCAGGGACATTGCAGGCCCAGTGCTGACACTGTGAGGGTGCTTGTGTACCGTTTTGAACCACGAAAAATGATCTTTTTTTCCACTTCCATCAAGGGGGGAAACCTGGAATCTTACCCTACTTGGAGCTCCGTAGCCCTGGGTAGAAGGAGTGACTTTGCCCCCTTGGAGCCTAATGTCGAAAACAGCTGCCTGGAGGTTGCAAATGGGCCAGGGACATTGCAGGCCCAGTGCTTGCACTGTGAGGGTGCTTGTGAGCGGTTTTAAAGCACGTAAAGTGTTCTTTTTTTTTCCCCACTTCCATCCAGGGGGGAAACCTGGAATCTTACCCTACTTGGAGCTCCGTAGCCCTGGGTAGAAGGAGTGACTTTGCCCCCTTGGAGCTGAAACACTCATAATGTGTAAAATAGCAGCCTGGAAGGTTGCAAATGGGCCAGGGACATTGCAGGCCCAGTGCTGACACTGTGAGGGTGCTTGTGTACCGTTTTGAATCATGTAAAGTGTTCTTTTATTTTTCACTTCCATCCCGGGGTTAAACCTGGAATCTTACCCTACTTGGAGCTCCGTAGCCCTGGGTAGAAGGAGTGACTTTGCCCCCTTGGAGCTGAAACACTCATAATGTGTAAAATAGCTGCCTGGAAGGTTACAAATGGGCCCAGGGACACTGCAGGCCCAGTGCTGACACTGTGAGGGTGCTTGTGTACCTCTTTGAAGCACGTAAAGTGTTCTTTTTTTCCCACTTCCATCCAGGGGGAAAACCTGGAATCTTACCCTACTTGGAGCTCCGTAGCCCTGGGTAGAAGGAGTGACTTTGCCCCCTTGGAGCCTAATGTCGAAAACAGCTGCCTGGAGGTTGCAAATGGGCCAGGGACATTGCAGGCCCAGTGCTGGCACTGTGAGGGTGCTTGTGTACAGTTTTGAAGCACGTAAAGTGTTTTTTTTTTTCCACTTCCATCCAGGGGGAAAACCTGGAATCTTACCCTACTTGGAGCTCCGCAGCCCTGGGTAGAAGGAGTGACTTTGCCCCCTTGGAGCTGAAACACCCATAATGTGTAAAATAGCTGCCTGGAAGGTTGCAAATGGGCCCAGTGACATTGCAGGCCCAGTGCAGACACTGTGAGGGTGCTTGTGTACCGTTTTGAAGCACGTAAAGTGTTCTTTTTTTTCCACTTCCATCCAGGGGGAAAACCTGGAATCTTACCCTACTTGGAGCTCCGTAGCCCTGGGTAGAAGGAGTGACTTTGCCCCCTTGAAGCTGAAACACTCATAATGTGTAAAATAGCAGCCTGGAAGGTTGCAAATGGGCCAGGGACATTGCAGGCTCACTGCTGGCACTGTGAGGGTGCTTGTGTGCGGTTTTAAAGCACGTAAAGTGTTCTTTTTTTCCCCACTTCCATCCAGGGGGAAAACCTGGAATCTTACCATACTTGGAGCTCCGTAGCCCTGGGTAGAAGGAGTGACTTTGCCCCCTTGAAGCTGAAACACCCATAATGTGTAAAATAGCTGCCTGGAAGGTAGCAAATGGCCCAGGGACATTGCAGGCCCAGTGCTGACACTGTGAGGGTGCTTGTGTACAGTTTTGAAGCACGTAAAGTGTTCTTTTTTCTCCACTTCCATCCAGGGGGAAAACCTGGAATCTTACCCTACTTGGAGCTCCGTAGCCCTGGGTAGAAGGAGTGACTTTGCCCCCTTGGAGCCTAATGTCGAAAACAGCTGCCTGGAGGTTGCAAATGGGCCAGGGACATTGCAGGCCCAGTGCTGACACTGTGAGGGTGCTTGTGTACCGTTTTGAATCATGTAAAGTGTTCTTTTATTTTTCACTTCCATCCCGGGGTTAAACCTGGAATCTTACCCTACTTGGAGCTCCGTAGCCCTGGGTAGAAGGAGTGACTTTGCCCCCTTGGAGCTGAAACACTCATAATGTGTAAAATAGCTGCCTGGAAGGTTACAAATGGGCCCAGGGACACTGCAGGCCCATTGCTGACACTGTGAGGGTGCTTGTGTACCTCTTTGAAGCACGTAAAGTGTTCTTTTTTTCCCACTTCCATCCAGGGGGAAAACCTGGAATCTTACCCGACTTGGAGCTCCGTAGCCCTGGGTAGAAGGAGTGACTTTGCCCCCTTGGAGCTGAAACACCCATAATGTGTAAAATAGCTGCCTGGAAGGTTGCAAATGGGCCAGGGACATTGCAGGCCCAGTGCTGACACTGTGAGGGTGCTTGTGTGCGGTTTTAAAGCACGTAAAGTGTTCTTTTTTTTCCACTTCCATCCAGGGGTAAAACCTGGAATCTTACCCTACTTGGAGCTCCGCAGCCCTGGGTAGAAGGAGTGACTTTGCCCCCTTGGAGCTGAAACACCCATAATGTGTAAAATAGCTGCCTGGAAGGTTGCAAATGGGCCAGGGACATTGCAGGCCCAGTGCTGACACTGTGAGGGTGCTTGTGTGCGGTTTTAAAGCACGTAAAGTGTTCTTTTTCCCCCACTTCCATCCAGGGGGGAAACCTGGAATCTTACCCTACTTGGAGCTCCGCAGCCCTGGGTAGAAGGAGTGACTTTGCCCCCTTGGAGCTGAAACACTCCTAATGTGTAAAATAGCTGCCTGGAAGGTTGCAAATGGCCCAGGGACATTGCAGGCCCAGTGCTGACACTGTGAGGGTGCTTGTGTACCGTTTTGAAGCACGTAAAGTGTTCTTTTTTTTCCACTTCCATCCAGGGGGAAAACCTGGAATCTTACCCTACTTGGAGCTCCGTAGCCCTGGGTAGAAGGAGTGACTTTGCCCCCTTGGAGCCTAATGTCGAAAACAGCTGCCTGGAGGTTGCAAATGGGCCAGGGACATTGCAGGCCCAGTGCTGGCACTGTGAGGGTGCTTGTCTGCGGTTTTAAAGCACGTAAAGTGTTCTTTTTTTTCCACTTCCATCCAGGGGGAAAACCGGGAATCTTACCCTACTTGGAGCTCCGTAGCCCTGGGTAGAAGGAGTGACTTTGCCCCCTTGGAGCTGAAACACCCATAATGTGTAAAATAGCTGCCTGGAAGGTTGCAAATGGCCCAGGGACATTGCAGGCCCAGTGCTGACACTGTGAGGGTGCTTGTGTACCGTTTTGAACCACGAAAAATGATCTTTTTTTCCACTTCCATCAAGGGGGAAAACCTGGAATCTTACCCTACTTGGAGCTCCGTAGCCCTGGGTAGAAGGAGTGACTTTGCCCCCTTGGAGCCTAATGTCGAAAACAGCTGCCTGGAGGTTGCAAATGGGCCAGGGACATTGCAGGCCCAGTGCTGACACTGTGAGGGTGCTTGTGTACCGTTTTGAAGCACGTAAAGTGTTCTTTTTTTTCCACTTCCATCCAGGGGGAAAACCTGGAATCTTACCCTACTTGGAGCTCCGTAGCCCTGGGTAGAAGGAGTGACTTTGCCCCCTTGGAGCTGAAACACCCATAATGTGTAAAATAGCTGCCTGGAAGGTTGCAAATGGCCCAGGGACATTGCAGGCCCAGTGCTGACACTGTGAGGGTGCTTGTGTACCGTTTTGAACCACGAAAAATGATCTTTTTTTCCACTTCCATCAAGGGGGGAAACCTGGAATCTTACCCTACTTGGAGCTCCGTAGCCCTGGGTAGAAGGAGTGACTTTGCCCCCTTGGAGCTGAAACACCCATAATGTGTAAAATAGCTGCCTGGAAGGTTGCAAATGGCCCAGGGACATTGCAGGCCCAGTGCTGACACTGTGAGGGTGCTTGTGTACCGTTTTGAACCACGAAAAATGATCTTTTTTTCCACTTCCATCAAGGGGGGAAACCTGGAATCTTACCCTACTTGGAGCTCCGTAGCCCTGGGTAGAAGGAGTGACTTTGCCCCCTTGGAGCCTAATGTCGAAAACAGCTGCCTGGAGGTTGCAAATGGGCCAGGGACATTGCAGGCCCAGTGCTTGCACTGTGAGGGTGCTTGTGAGCGGTTTTAAAGCACGTAAAGTGTTCTTTTTTTTTCCCCACTTCCATCCAGGGGGGAAACCTGGAATCTTACCCTACTTGGAGCTCCGTAGCCCTGGGTAGAAGGAGTGACTTTGCCCCCTTGGAGCTGAAACACTCATAATGTGTAAAATAGCAGCCTGGAAGGTTGCAAATGGGCCAGGGACATTGCAGGCCCAGTGCTGACACTGTGAGGGTGCTTGTGTACCGTTTTGAATCATGTAAAGTGTTCTTTTATTTTTCACTTCCATCCCGGGGTTAAACCTGGAATCTTACCCTACTTGGAGCTCCGTAGCCCTGGGTAGAAGGAGTGACTTTGCCCCCTTGGAGCTGAAACACTCATAATGTGTAAAATAGCTGCCTGGAAGGTTACAAATGGGCCCAGGGACACTGCAGGCCCAGTGCTGACACTGTGAGGGTGCTTGTGTACCTCTTTGAAGCACGTAAAGTGTTCTTTTTTTCCCACTTCCATCCAGGGGGAAAACCTGGAATCTTACCCGACTTGGAGCTCCGTAGCCCTGGGTAGAAGGAGTGACTTTACCCCCGTGGAGCTGAAACACCCATAATGTGTAAAATAGCTGCCTGGAAGGTTGCAAATGGGCCAGGGACATTGCAGGCCCAGTGCTGACACTGTGAGGGTGCTTGTGTGCGGTTTTAAAGCACGTAAAGTGTTCTTTTTTTCCCCACTTCCATCCAGGGGGAAAACCTGGAATCTTACCCTACTTGGAGCTCCGTAGCCCTGGGTAGAAGGAGTGACTTTGCCCCCTTGAAGCTGAAACACCCATAATGTGTAAAATAGCTGCCTGGAAGGTAGCAAATGGCCCAGGGACATTGCAGGCCCAGTGCTGACACTGTGTGGGTGCTTGTGTACAGTTTTGAAGCACGTAAAGTGTTCTTTTTTCTCCACTTCCATCCAGGGGGAAAACCTGGAATCTTACCCTACTTGGAGCTCCGTAGCCCTGGGTAGAAGGAGTGACTTTGCCCCCTTGGAGCCTAATGTCGAAAACAGCTGCCTGGAGGTTGCAAATGGGCCAGGGACATTGCAGGCCCAGTGCTGACACTGTGAGGGTGCTTGTGTACCGTTTTGAATCATGTAAAGTGTTCTTTTATTTTTCACTTCCATCCCGGGGTTAAACCTGGAATCTTACCCTACTTGGAGCTCCGTAGCCCTGGGTAGAAGGAGTGACTTTGCCCCCTTGGAGCTGAAACACTCATAATGTGTAAAATAGCTGCCTGGAAGGTTACAAATGGGCCCAGGGACACTGCAGGCCCAGTGCTGACACTGTGAGGGTGCTTGTGTACCTCTTTGAAGCACGTAAAGTGTTCTTTTTTTCCCACTTCCATCCAGGGGGAAAACCTGGAATCTTACCCGACTTGGAGCTCCGTAGCCCTGGGTAGAAGGAGTGACTTTACCCCCGTGGAGCCGAAACACCCATAATGTGTAAAATAGCTGCCTGGAAGGTTGCAAATGGGCCAGGGACATTGCAGGCCCAGTGCTGACACTGTGAGGGTGCTTGTGTGCGGTTTTAAAGCACGTAAAGTGTTCTTTTTTTTCCCACTTCCATCCAGGGGGAAAACCTGGAATCTTACCCTACTTGGAGCTCCGCAGCCCTGGGTAGAAGGAGTGACTTTGCCCCTTTGGAGCTGAAACACTCATAATGTGTAAAATAGCTGCCTGGAAGGTTGCAAATGGGCCAGGGACATTGCAGGCCCAGTGCTGACACTGTGAGGGTGCTTGTGTGCGGTTTTGAAGCACGTAAAGTGTTCTTTTTTTTCCACTTCCATCCAGGGGGAAAACCTGGAATCTTACCCTACTTGGAGCTCCGTAGCCCTGGGTAGAAGGAGTGACTTTGCCCCCTTGGAGCCTAATGTCGAAAACAGCTGCCTGGAGGTTGCAAATGGGCCAGGTACATTGCAGGCCCAGTGCTGGCACTGTGAGGGTGCTTGTGTGCGGTTTTAAAGCACGTAAAGTGTTCTTTTTTTTCCCCACTTCAATCCAGGGGGAAAACCTGGAATCTTACCCTACTTGGAGCTCCGCAGCCCTGGGTAGAAGGAGTGACTTTGCCCCCTTGGAGCTGAAACACTCATAATGTGTAAAATAGCTGCCTGGAAGGTTACAAATGGGCCCAGGGACACTGCAGGCCCAGTGCTGACACTGTGAGGGTGTTTGTGTACCTCTTTGAAGCACGTAAAGTGTTCTTTTTTTTCCACTTCCATCCAGGGGGAAAACCTGGAATCTTACCCGACTTGGAGCTCCGTAGCCCTGGGTAGAAGGAGTGACTTTGCCCCCTTGGAGCTGAAACACCCATAATGTGTAAAATAGCTGCCTGGAAGGTTGCAAATGGGCCAGGGACATTGCAGGCCCAGTGCTGACACTGTGAGGGTGCTTGTGTGCGGTTTTAAAGCACGTAAAGTGTTCTTTTTTTTCCACTTCCATCCAGGGGTAAAACCTGGAATCTTACCCTACTTGGAGCTCCGCAGCCCTGGGTAGAAGGAGTGACTTTGCCCCCTTGGAGCTGAAACACCCATAATGTGTAAAATAGCTGCCTGGAAGGTTGCAAATGGGCCAGGGACATTGCAGGCCCAGTGCTGACACTGTGAGGGTGCTTGTGTGCGGTTTTAAAGCACGTAAAGTGTTCTTTTTCCCCCACTTCCATCCAGGGGGGAAACCTGGAATCTTACCCTACTTGGAGCTCCGCAGCCCTGGGTAGAAGGAGTGACTTTGCCCCCTTGGAGCCTAATGTCGAAAACAGCTGCCTGGAGGTTGCAAATGGGCCAGGGACATTGCAGGCCCAGTGCTGACGCTGTGAGGGTGCTTGTGTACCGTTTTGAAGCACGTAAAGTGTTCTTTTTTTTCCACTTCCATCCAGGGGGAAAACCTGGAATCTTACCCTACTTGGAGCTCCGTAGCCCTGGGTAGAAGGAGTGACTTTGCCCCCTTGGAGCTGAAACACTCATAATGTGTAAAATAGCAGCCTGGAAGGTTGCAAATGGGCCAGGGACATTGCAGGCTCACTGCTGGCACTGTGAGGGTGCTTGTGTACAGTTTAAAAGCACGTAAAGTGTTCTTTTTTGTCCACTTCCATCCAGGGGGAAAACCTGGAATCTTACCCTACTTGGAGCTCCGTAGCCCTGGGTAGAAGGAGTGACTTTGCCCCCTTGGAGCTGAAACACTCATAATGTGTAAAATAGCAGCCTGGAAGGTTGCAAATGGGCCAGGGACATTGCAGGCTCACTGCTGGCACTGTGAGGGTGCTTGTGTACAGTTTAAAAGCACGTAAAGTGTTCTTTTTTCTCCACTTCCATCCAGGGGGAAAACCTGGAATCTTACCCTACTTGGAGCTCCGTAGCCCTGGGTAGAAGGAGTGACTTTGCCCCCTTGGAGCCTAATGTCGAAAACAGCTGCCTGGAGGTTGCAAATGGGCCAGGGACATTGCAGGCCCAGTGCTGCCACTGTGAGGGTGCTTGTGTACCTCTTTGAAGCACGTAAAGTGTTCTTTTTTTTTCTTCCACTTCCATCCAGGGGGAAAACCTGGAATCTTACCCTACTTGGAGCTCCGTAGCCCTGGGTAGAAGGAGTGACTTTGCCCCCTTGGAGCTGAAACACCCATAATGTGTAAAATAGCAGCCTGGAAGGTCGCAAATGGGCCAGGGACATTGCAGGCTCAGTGCTGGCACTGTGAGGGTGCTTGTGTGCGGTTTTAAAGCACGTAAAGTGTTCTTTTTTTTCCCACTTCCATCCAGGGGGGAAACCTGGAATCTTACCCTACTTGGAGCTCCGTAGCCCTGGGTAGAAGGAGTGACTTTGCCCCCTTGGAGCCTAATGTCGAAAACAGCTGCCTGGAGGTTGCAAATGGGCCAGGGACATTGCAGGCCCAGTGCTGACACTGTGAGGGTGCTTGTGTACCGTTTTGAAGCACGTAAAGTGTTCTTTTTTTTCCACTTCCATCCAGGGGGAAAACCTGGAATCTTACCCTACTTGGAGCTCCGTAGCCCTGGGTAGAAGGAGTGACTTTGCCCCCTTGGAGCTGAAACACTCATAATGTGTAAAATAGCAGCCTGGAAGGTTGCAAATGGGCCAGGGACATTGCAGGCCCAGTGCTGACACTGCGAGGGTGCTTGTGTACCGTTTTGAATCATGTAAAGTGTTCTTTTATTTTTCACTTCCATCCCGGGGTTAAACCTGGAATCTTACCCTACTTGGAGCTCCGTAGCCCTGGGTAGAAGGAGTGACTTTGCCCCCTTGGAGCTGAAACACTCATAATGTGTAAAATAGCTGCCTGGAAGGTTACAAATGGGCCCAGGGACACTGCAGGCCCAGTGCTGACACTGTGAGGGTGCTTGTGTACCTCTTTGAAGCACGTAAAGTGTTCTTTTTTTCCCACTTCCATCCAGGGGGAAAACCTGGAATCTTACCCTACTTGGAGCTCCGTAGCCCTGGGTAGAAGGAGTGACTTTGCCCCCTTGGAGCCTAATGTCGAAAACAGCTGCCTGGAGGTTGCAAATGGGCCAGGGACATTGCAGGCCCAGTGCTGGCACTGTGAGGGTGCTTGTGTACAGTTTTGAAGCACGTAAAGTGTTTTTTTTTTTCCACTTCCATCCAGGGGGAAAACCTGGAATCTTACCCTACTTGGAGCTCCGCAGCCCTGGGTAGAAGGAGTGACTTTGCCCCCTTGGAGCTGAAACACCCATAATGTGTAAAATAGCTGCCTGGAAGGTTGCAAATGGGCCCAGTGACATTGCAGGCCCAGTGCAGACACTGTGAGGGTGCTTGTGTACCGTTTTGAAGCACGTAAAGTGTTCTTTTTTTTCCACTTCCATCCAGGGGGAAAACCTGGAATCTTACCCTACTTGGAGCTCCGTAGCCCTGGGTAGAAGGAGTGACTTTGCCCCCTTGAAGCTGAAACACTCATAATGTGTAAAATAGCAGCCTGGAAGGTTGCAAATGGGCCAGGGACATTGCAGGCTCACTGCTGGCACTGTGAGGGTGCTTGTGTGCGGTTTTAAAGCACGTAAAGTGTTCTTTTTTTCCCCACTTCCATCCAGGGGGAAAACCTGGAATCTTACCATACTTGGAGCTCCGTAGCCCTGGGTAGAAGGAGTGACTTTGCCCCCTTGAAGCTGAAACACCCATAATGTGTAAAATAGCTGCCTGGAAGGTAGCAAATGGCCCAGGGACATTGCAGGCCCAGTGCTGACACTGTGAGGGTGCTTGTGTACAGTTTTGAAGCACGTAAAGTGTTTTTTTTTTTCCACTTCCATCCAGGGGGAAAACCTGGAATCTTACCCTACTTGGAGCTCCGCAGCCCTGGGTAGAAGGAGTGACTTTGCCCCCTTGGAGCTGAAACACCCATAATGTGTAAAATAGCTGCCTGGAAGGTTGCAAATGGGCCCAGTGACATTGCAGGCCCAGTGCAGACACTGTGAGGGTGCTTGTGTACCGTTTTGAAGCACGTAAAGTGTTCTTTTTTTTCCACTTCCATCCAGGGGGAAAACCTGGAATCTTACCCTACTTGGAGCTCCGTAGCCCTGGGTAGAAGGAGTGACTTTGCCCCCTTGAAGCTGAAACACTCATAATGTGTAAAATAGCAGCCTGGAAGGTTGCAAATGGGCCAGGGACATTGCAGGCTCACTGCTGGCACTGTGAGGGTGCTTGTGTGCGGTTTTAAAGCACGTAAAGTGTTCTTTTTTTCCCCACTTCCATCCAGGGGGAAAACCTGGAATCTTACCATACTTGGAGCTCCGTAGCCCTGGGTAGAAGGAGTGACTTTGCCCCCTTGAAGCTGAAACACCCATAATGTGTAAAATAGCTGCCTGGAAGGTAGCAAATGGCCCAGGGACATTGCAGGCCCAGTGCTGACACTGTGAGGGTGCTTGTGTACAGTTTTGAAGCACGTAAAGTGTTTTTTTTTTTCCACTTCCATCCAGGGGGAAAACCTGGAATCTTACCCTACTTGGAGCTCCGCAGCCCTGGGTAGAAGGAGTGACTTTACCCCCGTGGAGCCGAAACACCCATAATGTGTAAAATAGCTGCCTGGAAGGTTGCAAATGGGCCAGGGACATTGCAGGCCCAGTGCTGACACTGTGAGGGTGCTTGTGTGCGGTTTTAAAGCACGTAAAGTGTTCTTTTTTTTCCCACTTCCATCCAGGGGGAAAACCTGGAATCTTACCCTACTTGGAGCTCCGCAGCCCTGGGTAGAAGGAGTGACTTTGCCCCTTTGGAGCTGAAACACTCATAATGTGTAAAATAGCTGCCTGGAAGGTTGCAAATGGGCCAGGGACATTGCAGGCCCAGTGCTGACACTGTGAGGGTGCTTGTGTGCGGTTTTGAAGCACGTAAAGTGTTCTTTTTTTTCCACTTCCATCCAGGGGGAAAACCTGGAATCTTACCCTACTTGGAGCTCCGTAGCCCTGGGTAGAAGGAGTGACTTTGCCCCCTTGGAGCCTAATGTCGAAAACAGCTGCCTGGAGGTTGCAAATGGGCCAGGTACATTGCAGGCCCAGTGCTGGCACTGTGAGGGTGCTTGTGTGCGGTTTTAAAGCACGTAAAGTGTTCTTTTTTTTCCCCACTTCAATCCAGGGGGAAAACCTGGAATCTTACCCTACTTGGAGCTCCGCAGCCCTGGGTAGAAGGAGTGACTTTGCCCCCTTGGAGCTGAAACACTCATAATGTGTAAAATAGCTGCCTGGAAGGTTACAAATGGGCCCAGGGACACTGCAGGCCCAGTGCTGACACTGTGAGGGTGTTTGTGTACCTCTTTGAAGCACGTAAAGTGTTCTTTTTTTTCCACTTCCATCCAGGGGTAAAACCTGGAATCTTACCCTACTTGGAGCTCCGTAGCCCTGGGTAGAAGGAGTGACTTTGCCCCCTTGGAGCCTAATGTCGAAAACAGCTGCCTGGAGGTTGCAAATGGGCCAGGGACATTGCAGGCCCAGTGCTGACACTGTGAGTGTGCTTGTCTGCGGTTTTAAAGCACGTAAAGTGTTCTTTTTTTTCCACTTCCATCCAGGGGGAAAACCGGGAATCTTACCCTACTTGGAGCTCCGTAGCCCTGGGTAGAAGGAGTGACTTTGCCCCCTTGGAGCTGAAACACCCATAATGTGTAAAATAGCTGCCTGGAAGGTTGCAAATGGCCCAGGGACATTGCAGGCCCAGTGCTGACACTGTGAGGGTGCTTGTGTACCGTTTTGAACCACGAAAAATGATCTTTTTTTCCACTTCCATCAAGGGGGAAAACCTGGAATCTTACCCTACTTGGAGCTCCGTAGCCCTGGGTAGAAGGAGTGACTTTGCCCCCTTGGAGCCTAATGTCGAAAACAGCTGCCTGGAGGTTGCAAATGGGCCAGGGACATTGCAGGCCCAGTGCTGACACTGTGAGGGTGCTTGTGTACCGTTTTGAAGCACGTAAAGTGTTCTTTTTTTTCCACTTCCATCCAGGGGGAAAACCTGGAATCTTACCCTACTTGGAGCTCCGTAGCCCTGGGTAGAAGGAGTGACTTTGCCCCCTTGGAGCTGAAACACCCATAATGTGTAAAATAGCTGCCTGGAAGGTTGCAAATGGCCCAGGGACATTGCAGGCCCAGTGCTGACACTGTGAGGGTGCTTGTGTACCGTTTTGAACCACGAAAAATGATCTTTTTTTCCACTTCCATCAAGGGGGGAAACCTGGAATCTTACCCTACTTGGAGCTCCGTAGCCCTGGGTAGAAGGAGTGACTTTGCCCCCTTGGAGCTGAAACACCCATAATGTGTAAAATAGCTGCCTGGAAGGTTGCAAATGGCCCAGGGACATTGCAGGCCCAGTGCTGACACTGTGAGGGTGCTTGTGTACCGTTTTGAACCACGAAAAATGATCTTTTTTTCCACTTCCATCAAGGGGGGAAACCTGGAATCTTACCCTACTTGGAGCTCCGTAGCCCTGGGTAGAAGGAGTGACTTTGCCCCCTTGGAGCTGAAACACTCATAATGTGTAAAATAGCTGCCTGGAAGGGTGCAAATGGCCCAGGGACATTGCAGGCCCAGTGATGACACTGTGAGGGTGCTTGTGTACAGTTTAAAAGCACGTAAAGTGTTCTTTTTTTTCCACTTCCATCCAGGGGGAAAAACTGGAATCTTACCCTACTTGGAGCTCCGTAGCCCTGGGTAGAAGGAGTGACTTTGTCCCCTTGGAGCTGAAACACTCATAATGTGTAAAATAGCAGCCTGGAAGGTTACAAATGGGCCAGGGACATTGCAGGCCCAGTGCTGACACTGTGAGGGTGCTTGTGTACAGTTTTGAAGCACGTAAAGTGTTATTTTTTTTCCACTTCCATCCAGGGGGAAAACCTGGAATCTTACCCTACTTGGAGCTCCGTAGCCCTGGGTAGAAGGAGTGACTTTGCCCCCTTGGAGCTGAAACACTCATAATGTGTAAAATAGCTGCCTGGAAGGTTACAAATGGGCCCAGGGACACTGCAGGCCCAGTGCTGACACTGTGAGGGTGCTTGTGTACCTCTTTGAAGCACGTAAAGTGTTCTTTTTTTCCCACTTCCATCCAGGGGGAAAACCTGGAATCTTACCCGACTTGGAGCTCCGTAGCCCTGGGTAGAAGGAGTGACTTTACCCCCGTGGAGCCGAAACACCCATAATGTGTAAAATAGCTGCCTGGAAGGTTGCAAATGGGCCAGGGACATTGCAGGCCCAGTGCTGACACTGTGAGGGTGCTTGTGTGCGGTTTTAAAGCACGTAAAGTGTTCTTTTTTTTCCCACTTCCATCCAGGGGGAAAACCTGGAATCTTACCCTACTTGGAGCTCCGCAGCCCTGGGTAGAAGGAGTGACTTTGCCCCTTTGGAGCTGAAACACTCATAATGTGTAAAATAGCTGCCTGGAAGGTTGCAAATGGGCCAGGGACATTGCAGGCCCAGTGCTGACACTGTGAGGGTGCTTGTGTGCGGTTTTGAAGCACGTAAAGTGTTCTTTTTTTTCCACTTCCATCCAGGGGGAAAACCTGGAATCTTACCCTACTTGGAGCTCCGTAGCCCTGGGTAGAAGGAGTGACTTTGCCCCCTTGGAGCCTAATGTCGAAAACAGCTGCCTGGAGGTTGCAAATGGGCCAGGTACATTGCAGGCCCAGTGCTGGCACTGTGAGGGTGCTTGTGTGCGGTTTTAAAGCACGTAAAGTGTTCTTTTTTTTCCCCACTTCAATCCAGGGGGAAAACCTGGAATCTTACCCTACTTGGAGCTCCGCAGCCCTGGGTAGAAGGAGTGACTTTGCCCCCTTGGAGCTGAAACACTCATAATGTGTAAAATAGCTGCCTGGAAGGTTACAAATGGGCCCAGGGACACTGCAGGCCCAGTGCTGACACTGTGAGGGTGTTTGTGTACCTCTTTGAAGCACGTAAAGTGTTCTTTTTTTTCCACTTCCATCCAGGGGTAAAACCTGGAATCTTACCCTACTTGGAGCTCCGTAGCCCTGGGTAGAAGGAGTGACTTTGCCCCCTTGGAGCCTAATGTCGAAAACAGCTGCCTGGAGGTTGCAAATGGGCCAGGGACATTGCAGGCCCAGTGCTGACACTGTGAGTGTGCTTGTCTGCGGTTTTAAAGCACGTAAAGTGTTCTTTTTTTTCCACTTCCATCCAGGGGGAAAACCGGGAATCTTACCCTACTTGGAGCTCCGTAGCCCTGGGTAGAAGGAGTGACTTTGCCCCCTTGGAGCTGAAACACCCATAATGTGTAAAATAGCTGCCTGGAAGGTTGCAAATGGCCCAGGGACATTGCAGGCCCAGTGCTGACACTGTGAGGGTGCTTGTGTACCGTTTTGAACCACGAAAAATGATCTTTTTTTCCACTTCCATCAAGGGGGAAAACCTGGAATCTTACCCTACTTGGAGCTCCGTAGCCCTGGGTAGAAGGAGTGACTTTGCCCCCTTGGAGCCTAATGTCGAAAACAGCTGCCTGGAGGTTGCAAATGGGCCAGGGACATTGCAGGCCCAGTGCTGACACTGTGAGGGTGCTTGTGTACCGTTTTGAAGCACGTAAAGTGTTCTTTTTTTTCCACTTCCATCCAGGGGGAAAACCTGGAATCTTACCCTACTTGGAGCTCCGTAGCCCTGGGTAGAAGGAGTGACTTTGCCCCCTTGGAGCTGAAACACCCATAATGTGTAAAATAGCTGCCTGGAAGGTTGCAAATGGCCCAGGGACATTGCAGGCCCAGTGCTGACACTGTGAGGGTGCTTGTGTACCGTTTTGAACCACGAAAAATGATGTTTTTTTCCACTTCCATCAAGGGGGGAAACCTGGAATCTTACCCTACTTGGAGCTCCGTAGCCCTGGGTAGAAGGAGTGACTTTGCCCCCTTGGAGCTGAAACACCCATAATGTGTAAAATAGCTGCCTGGAAGGTTGCAAATGGCCCAGGGACATTGCAGGCCCAGTGCTGACACTGTGAGGGTGCTTGTGTACCGTTTTGAACCACGAAAAATGATCTTTTTTTCCACTTCCATCAAGGGGGGAAACCTGGAATCTTACCCTACTTGGAGCTCCGTAGCCCTGGGTAGAAGGAGTGACTTTGCCCCCTTGGAGCCTAATGTCGAAAACAGCTGCCTGGAGGTTGCAAATGGGCCAGGGACATTGCAGGCCCAGTGCTTGCACTGTGAGGGTGCTTGTGAGCGGTTTTAAAGCACGTAAAGTGTTCTTTTTTTTTCCCCACTTCCATCCAGGGGGGAAACCTGGAATCTTACCCTACTTGGAGCTCCGTAGCCCTGGGTAGAAGGAGTGACTTTGCCCCCTTGGAGCTGAAACACTCATAATGTGTAAAATAGCAGCCTGGAAGGTTGCAAATGGGCCAGGGACATTGCAGGCCCAGTGCTGACACTGTGAGGGTGCTTGTGTACCGTTTTGAATCATGTAAAGTGTTCTTTTATTTTTCACTTCCATCCCGGGGTTAAACCTGGAATCTTACCCTACTTGGAGCTCCGTAGCCCTGGGTAGAAGGAGTGACTTTGCCCCCTTGGAGCTGAAACACTCATAATGTGTAAAATAGCTGCCTGGAAGGTTACAAATGGGCCCAGGGACACTGCAGGCCCAGTGCTGACACTGTGAGGGTGCTTGTGTACCTCTTTGAAGCACGTAAAGTGTTCTTTTTTTCCCACTTCCATCCAGGGGGAAAACCTGGAATCTTACCCTACTTGGAGCTCCGTAGCCCTGGGTAGAAGGAGTGACTTTGCCCCCTTGGAGCCTAATGTCGAAAACAGCTGCCTGGAGGTTGCAAATGGGCCAGGGACATTGCAGGCCCAGTGCTGGCACTGTGAGGGTGCTTGTGTACAGTTTTGAAGCACGTAAAGTGTTTTTTTTTTTCCACTTCCATCCAGGGGGAAAACCTGGAATCTTACCCTACTTGGAGCTCCGCAGCCCTGGGTAGAAGGAGTGACTTTGCCCCCTTGGAGCTGAAACACCCATAATGTGTAAAATAGCTGCCTGGAAGGTTGCAAATGGGCCCAGTGACATTGCAGGCCCAGTGCAGACACTGTGAGGGTGCTTGTGTACCGTTTTGAAGCACGTAAAGTGTTCTTTTTTTTCCACTTCCATCCAGGGGGAAAACCTGGAATCTTACCCTACTTGGAGCTCCGTAGCCCTGGGTAGAAGGAGTGACTTTGCCCCCTTGAAGCTGAAACACTCATAATGTGTAAAATAGCAGCCTGGAAGGTTGCAAATGGGCCAGGGACATTGCAGGCTCACTGCTGGCACTGTGAGGGTGCTTGTGTGCGGTTTTAAAGCACGTAAAGTGTTCTTTTTTTCCCCACTTCCATCCAGGGGGAAAACCTGGAATCTTACCATACTTGGAGCTCCGTAGCCCTGGGTAGAAGGAGTGACTTTGCCCCCTTGAAGCTGAAACACCCATAATGTGTAAAATAGCTGCCTGGAAGGTAGCAAATGGCCCAGGGACATTGCAGGCCCAGTGCTGACACTGTGAGGGTGCTTGTGTACAGTTTTGAAGCACGTAAAGTGTTCTATTTTCTCCACTTCCATCCAGGGGGAAAACCTGGAATCTTACCCTACTTGGAGCTCCGTAGCCCTGGGTAGAAGGAGTGACTTTGCCCCCTTGGAGCCTAATGTCGAAAACAGCTGCCTGGAGGTTGCAAATGGGCCAGGGACATTGCAGGCCCAGTGCTGACACTGTGAGGGTGCTTGTGTACCGTTTTGAATCATGTAAAGTGTTCTTTTATTTTTCACTTCCATCCCGGGGTTAAACCTGGAATCTTACCCTACTTGGAGCTCCGTAGCCCTGGGTAGAAGGAGTGACTTTGCCCCCTTGGAGCTGAAACACTCATAATGTGTAAAATAGCTGCCTGGAAGGTTACAAATGGGCCCAGGGACACTGCAGGCCCATTGCTGACACTGTGAGGGTGCTTGTGTACCTCTTTGAAGCACGTAAAGTGTTCTTTTTTTCCCACTTCCATCCAGGGGGAAAACCTGGAATCTTACCCGACTTGGAGCTCCGTAGCCCTGTGTAGAAGGAGTGACTTTGCCCCCTTGGAGCTGAAACACCCATAATGTGTAAAATAGCTGCCTGGAAGGTTGCAAATGGGCCAGGGACATTGCAGGCCCAGTGCTGACACTGTGAGGGTGCTTGTGTGCGGTTTTAAAGCACGTAAAGTGTTCTTTTTTTTCCACTTCCATCCAGGGGTAAAACCTGGAATCTTACCCTACTTGGAGCTCCGCAGCCCTGGGTAGAAGGAGTGACTTTGCCCCCTTGGAGCTGAAACACCCATAATGTGTAAAATAGCTGCCTGGAAGGTTGCAAATGGGCCAGGGACATTGCAGGCCCAGTGCTGACACTGTGAGGGTGCTTGTGTGCGGTTTTAAAGCACGTAAAGTGTTCTTTTTCCCCCACTTCCATCCAGGGGGGAAACCTGGAATCTTACCCTACTTGGAGCTCCGCAGCCCTGGGTAGAAGGAGTGACTTTGCCCCCTTGGAGCTGAAACACTCCTAATGTGTAAAATAGCTGCCTGGAAGGTTGCAAATGGCCCAGGGACATTGCAGGCCCAGTGCTGACACTGTGAGGGTGCTTGTGTACCGTTTTGAAGCACGTAAAGTGTTCTTTTTTTTCCACTTCCATCCAGGGGGAAAACCTGGAATCTTACCCTACTTGGAGCTCCGTAGCCCTGGGTAGAAGGAGTGACTTTGCCCCCTTGGAGCCTAATGTCGAAAACAGCTGCCTGGAGGTTGCAAATGGGCCAGGGACATTGCAGGCCCAGTGCTGGCACTGTGAGGGTGCTTGTCTGCGGTTTTAAAGCACGTAAAGTGTTCTTTTTTTTCCACTTCCATCCAGGGGGAAAACCGGGAATCTTACCCTACTTGGAGCTCCGTAGCCCTGGGTAGAAGGAGTGACTTTGCCCCCTTGGAGCTGAAACACCCATAATGTGTAAAATAGCTGCCTGGAAGGTTGCAAATGGCCCAGGGACATTGCAGGCCCAGTGCTGACACTGTGAGGGTGCTTGTGTACCGTTTTGAACCACGAAAAATGATCTTTTTTTCCACTTCCATCAAGGGGGAAAACCTGGAATCTTACCCTACTTGGAGCTCCGTAGCCCTGGGTAGAAGGAGTGACTTTGCCCCCTTGGAGCCTAATGTCGAAAACAGCTGCCTGGAGGTTGCAAATGGGCCAGGGACATTGCAGGCCCAGTGCTTGCACTGTGAGGGTGCTTGTGTGCGGTTTTAAAGCACGTAAAGTGTTCTTTTTTTTTCCCCACTTCCATCCAGGGGGGAAACCTGGAATCTTACCCTACTTGGAGCTCCGTAGCCCTGGGTAGAAGGAGTGACTTTGCCCCCTTTGGAGCTGAAACACTCATAATGTGTAAAATAGCAGCCTGGAAGGTTGCAAATGGGCCAGGGACATTGCAGGCTCAGTGCTGGCACTGTGAGGGTGCTTGTGTGCGGGTTTAAAGCACGTAAAGTGTTCTTTTTTTTCCCACTTCCATCCAGGGGGAAAACCTGGAATCTTACCCTACTTGGAGCTCCGTAGCCCTGGGTAGAAGGAGTGACTTTGCCCCCTTGGAGCTGAAACACTCATAAGGTGTAAAATAGCAGCCTGGAAGGTTGCAAATGGGCCAGGGACATTGCAGGCCCAGTGCTGACACTGTGAGGGTGCTTGTGTACAGTTTAAAAGCACGTAAAGTGTTATTTTTTTTCCACTTCCATCCAGGGGGAAAACCTGGAATCTTACCCTACTTGGAGCTCCGTAGCCCTGGGTAGAAGGAGTGACTTTGCCCCCTTGGAGCCTAATGTCGAAAACAGCTGCCTGGAGGTTGCAAATGGGCCAGGGACATTGCAGGCCCAGTGCTGACACTGTGAGGGTGCTTGTGTACAGTTTTGAAGCACGTAAAGTGTTCTTTTTTTCCCACTTCCATCCAGGGGGAAAACCTGGAATCTTACCCGACTTGGAGCTCCGTAGCCCTGGGTAGAAGGAGTGACTTTACCCCCGTGGAGCCGAAACACCCATAATGTGTAAAATAGCTGCCTGGAAGGTTGCAAATGGGCCAGGGACATTGCAGGCCCAGTGCTGACACTGTGAGGGTGCTTGTGTGCGGTTTTAAAGCACGTAAAGTGTTCTTTTTTTTCCCCACTTCAATCCAGGGGGAAAACCTGGAATCTTACCCTACTTGGAGCTCCGCAGCCCTGGGTAGAAGGAGTGACTTTGCCCCCTTGGAGCTGAAACACTCATAATGTGTAAAATAGCTGCCTGGAAGGTTACAAATGGGCCCAGGGACACTGCAGGCCCAGTGCTGACACTGTGAGGGTGTTTGTGTACCTCTTTGAAGCACGTAAAGTGTTCTTTTTTTTCCACTTCCATCCAGGGGTAAAACCTGGAATCTTACCCTACTTGGAGCTCCGTAGCCCTGGGTAGAAGGAGTGACTTTGCCCCCTTGGAGCCTAATGTCGAAAACAGCTGCCTGGAGGTTGCAAATGGGCCAGGGACATTGCAGGCCCAGTGCTGACACTGTGAGTGTGCTTGTCTGCGGTTTTAAAGCACGTAAAGTGTTCTTTTTTTTCCACTTCCATCCAGGGGGAAAACCGGGAATCTTACCCTACTTGGAGCTCCGTAGCCCTGGGTAGAAGGAGTGACTTTGCCCCCTTGGAGCTGAAACACCCATAATGTGTAAAATAGCTGCCTGGAAGGTTGCAAATGGCCCAGGGACATTGCAGGCCCAGTGCTGACACTGTGAGGGTGCTTGTGTACCGTTTTGAACCACGAAAAATGATCTTTTTTTCCACTTCCATCAAGGGGGGAAACCTGGAATCTTACCCTACTTGGAGCTCCGTAGCCCTGGGTAGAAGGAGTGACTTTGCCCCCTTGGAGCTGAAACACCCATAATGTGTAAAATAGCTGCCTGGAAGGTTGCAAATGGCCCAGGGACATTGCAGGCCCAGTGCTGACACTGTGAGGGTGCTTGTGTACCGTTTTGAAGCACGAAAAATGATCTTTTTTTCCACTTCCATCAAGGGGGGAAACCTGGAATCTTACCCTACTTGGAGCTCCGTAGCCCTGGGTAGAAGGAGTGACTTTGCCCCCTTGGAGCCTAATGTCGAAAACAGCTGCCTGGAGGTTGCAAATGGGCCAGGGACATTGCAGGCCCAGTGCTGACACTGTGAGGGTGCTTGTGTACCGTTTTGAAGCACGTAAAGTGTTCTTTTTTTTCCACTTCCATCCAGGGGGAAAACCTGGAATCTTACCCTACTTGGAGCTCCGTAGCCCTGGGTAGAAGGAGTGACTTTTCCCCCTTGGAGCCTAATGTCGAAAACAGCTGCCTGGAGGTTGCAAATGGGCCAGGGACATTGCAGGCCCAGTGCTGACACTGTGAGGGTGCTTGTGTACAGTTTTGAAGCACGTAAAGTGTTCTTTTATTTTTCCACTTCCATCCAGGGGTAAAACCTGGAATCTTACCCTACTTGGAGCACCGCAGCCCTGGGTAGAAGGAGTGACTTTGCCCCCTTGGAGCTGAAACACTCATAATGTGTAAATTAGCTGCCTGGAAGGTTACAAATGGACCAGGGACATTGCAGGCCCAGTGCTGACACTGTGAGGGTGCTTGTGTACAGTTTTGAAGCACGTAACAAGTTCTTTTTTCTCCACTTCCATCCAGGGGGAAAACCTGGAATCTTACCCTACTTGGAGCTCCGTAGCCCTGGGTAGAAGGAGTGACCTTGCCCCCTTGGAGCTGAAACACTCATAATGTGTAAAATAGCTGCCTGGAAGGTTGCAAATGGCCCAGGGACATTGCAGGCCCAGTGCTGACACTGTGAGGGTGCTTGTGTACAGTTTTGAAGCACGTAACATGTTCTTTTTTTTCCACTTCCATCAAGGGGGAAAACCTGGAATCTTACCCTACTTGGAGCTCCGCAGCCCTGGGTAGAAGGAGTGACTTTTCCCCCTTGGAGCTGAAACACCCATAATGTGTAAAATAGCTGCCTGGAAGGTTGCAAATGGCCCAGGGACATTGCAGGCCCAGTGCTGACACTGTGATGGTGCTTGTGTACAGTTTTGAAGCACGAAAAATGATATTTTTTTCCACTTCCATCTAGGGGGAAAACCTGGAATCTTACCCTACTTGGAGCTCCGTAGCCCTGGGTAGAAGGAGTGACTTTTCCCCCTTGGAGCCTAATGTCGAAAACAGCTGCCTGGAGGTTGCAAATGGGCCAGGGACATTGCAGGCCCAGTGCTTGCACTGTGAGGGTGCTTGTGTGCGGTTTTAAAGCACGTAAAGTGTTCTTTTTTTTTCCCACTTCCATCCAGGGGGAAAACCTGGAATCTTACCCTACTTGGATCTCCGTAGCCCTGGGTAGAAGGAGTGACTTTGCCCCCTTGGAGCCTAATGTCGAAAACAGCTGCCTGGAGGTTGCAAATGGGCCAGGGACATTGCAGGCCCAGTGCTGACACTGTGAGGGTGCTTGTGTACAGTTTTGAAGCACGTAAAGTGTTCTTTTTTTTCCACTTCCATCCAGGGGGAAAACCTGGAATCTAACCCTACTTGGAGCTCCGTAGCCCTGGGTAGAAGGAGTGACTTTGCCCCCTTGGAGCTGAAACACCCATAATGTGTAAAATAGCAGCCTGGAAGGTTGCAAATGGGCCAGGGACATTGCAGGCTCACTGCTGGCACTGTGAGGGTGCTTGTGTACAGTTTAAAAGCACGTAAAGTGTTCTTTTTTCTCCACTTCCATCCAGGGGGAAAACCTGGAATCTTACCCTACTTGGAGCTCCGTAGCCCTGGGTAGAAGGAGTGACTTTGCCCCCTTGGAGCTGAAACACTCATAATGTGTAAAATAGCAGCCTGGAAGGTTGCAAATGGGCAAGGGACATTGCAGGCTCAGTGCTGGCACTGTGAGGGTGCTAGTGTACAGTTTTGAAGCACATAACATGTTCTTTTTTTTCCACTTCCATCCAGGGGGAAAACCTGGAATCTTACCCTACTTGGAGCTCCGTAGCCCTGGGTAGAAGGAGTGACTTTGCCCCCTTGGAGCTGAAACACCCATAATGTGTAAAATAGCTGCCTGGAAGGTTGCAAATGGCCCAGGGACATTGCAGGCCCAGTGCTGACACTGTGAGGGTGCTTGTGTACGGTTTTGAAGCACGTAAAGTGTTCTTTTTTTTCCACTTCCATCCAGGGGTAAAACCTGGAATCTTACCCTACTTGGACCTCCGCAGCCCTGGGTAGAAGGAGTGACTTTGCCCCCTTGGAGCTGAAACACTCATAATGTGTAAAATAGCTGCCTGGAAGGTTGCAAATGGCCCAGGGACATTGCAGGCCCAGTGATGACACTGTGAGGGTGCTTGTGTACAGTTTAAAAGCACGTAAAGTGTTCTTTTTTTTCCCACTTCCATCCAGGGGGAAAACCTGGAATCTTACCCTACTTGGAGCTCCGTAGCCCTGGGTAGAAGGAGTGACTTTGCCCCCTTGGAGCCTAATGTCGAAAACAGCTGCCTGGAGGTTGCAAATGGCCCAGGGACATTGCAGGCCCAGTGCTGACGCTGTGAGGGTGCTTGTGTACCGTTTTGAAGCACGTAAAGTGTTCTTTTTACTCCACTTCCATCCAGGGGGAAAACCTGGAATCTTACCCTACTTGGAGCTCCGTAGCCCTGGGTAGAAGGAGTGACTTTGCCCCCTTGGAGCCTAATGTCGAAAACAGCTGCCTGGAGGTTGCAAATGGGCCAGGGACATTGCAGGCCCAGTGCTGACGCTGTGAGGGTGCTTGTGTACCGTTTTGAAGCACGTAAAGTGTTCTTTTTACTCCACTTCCATCCAGGGGGAAAACCTGGAATCTTACCCTACTTGGAGCTCCGTAGCCCTGGGTAGAAGGAGTGACTTTGCCCCCTTGGAGCCTAATGTCGAAAACAGCTGCCTGGAGCTTGCAAATGGGCCAGGGACATTGCAGGCCCAGTGCTGACGCTGTGAGGGTGCTTGTGTAACATTTTGAAGCACGTAAAGTGTTCTTTTTTTTTCCACTTCCATCCAGGGGGAAAACCTGGAATATTACCCTACTTGGAGCTCCGTAGCCCTGGGTAGAAGGAGTGACTTTGCCCCCTTGGAGCTGAAACACCCATAATGTGTAAAATAGCTGCCTGGAAGGTAGCAAATGGCCCAGGGACATTGCAGGCTCAGTGATGGCACTGTGAGGGTGCTTGTGTGCGGTTTTAAAGCACGTAAAGTGTTCTTTTTTTCCCACTTCCATCCAGGGGGGAAACCTGGAATCTTACCCTACTTGGAGCTCCGTAGCCCTGGGTAGAAGGAGTGACTTTGTCCCCTTGGAGCTGAAACACTCATAATGTGTAAAATAGCAGCCTGGAAGGTTACAAATGGGCCAGGGACATTGCAGGCCCAGTGCTGACACTGTGAGGGTGCTTGTGTACAGTTTTGAAGCACGTAAAGTGTTCTTTTTTCTCCACTTCCATCCAGGGGGAAAACCTGGAATCTTACCCTACTTGGAGCTCCGTAGCCCTGGGTAGAAGGAGTGACTTTGCCCCCTTGGAGCCTAATGTCGAAAACAGCTGCCTGGAGGTTGCAAATGGGCCAGGGACATTGCAGGCCCAGTGCTGACACTGTGAGGGTGCTTGTGTACCGTTTTGAAGCACGTAAAGTGTTCTTTTTTTCCCACTTCCATCCAGGGGGAAAACCTGGAATCTTACCCTACTTGGAGCTCCGTAGCCCTGGGTAGAAGGAGTGACTTTGCCTCCTTGGAGCCTAATGTCGAAAACAGCTGCCTGGAGGTTGCAAATGGGCCAGGGACATTGCAGGCCCAGTGCTGGCACTGAGAGGGTGCTTGTGTACAGTTTTGAAGCACGTAAAGTGTTTTTTTTTTTCCACTTCCATCCAGGGGGAAAACCTGGAATCTTACCCTACTTGGAGCTCCGCAGCCCTGGGTAGAAGGAGTGACTTTGCCCCCTTGGAGCTGAAACACCCATAATGTGTAAAATAGCTGCCTGGAAGGTTGCAAATGGCCCAGGGACATTGCAGGCCCAGCGCTGACACTGTGAGGGTGCTTGTGTAACATTTTGAAGCACGTAAAGTGTTCTTTTTTTTTCCACTTCCATCCAGGGGGAAAACCTGGAATATTACCCTACTTGGAGCTCCGTAGCCCTGGGTAGAAGGAGTGACTTTGCCCCCTTGGAGCCTAATGTCGAAAACAGCTGCCTGGAGGTTGCAAATGGGCCAGGGACATTGCAGGCCCAGTGCTGACGCTGTGAGGGTGCTTGTGTACCGTTTTGAAGCACGTAAAGTGTTCTTTTTACTCCACTTCCATCCAGGGGGAAAACCTGGAATCTTACCCTACTTGGAGCTCCGCAGCCCTGGGTAGAAGGAGTGACTTTTCCCCCTTGGAGCTGAAACACCCATAATGTGTAAAATAGCTGCCTGGAAGGTTGCAAATGGCCCAGGGACATTGCAGGCCCAGTGCTGACACTGTGATGGTGCTTGTGTACAGTTTTGAAGCACGAAAAATGATCTTTTTTTCCACTTCCATCTAGGGGGAAAACCTGGAATCTTACCCTACTTGGAGCTCCGTAGCCCTGGGTAGAAGGAGTGACTTTTCCCCCTTGGAGCCTAATGTCGAAAACAGCTGCCTGGAGGTTGCAAATGGGCCAGGGACATTGCAGGCCCAGTGCTGACACTGTGAGGGTGCTTGTGTACCGTTTTGAAGCACGTAAAGTGTTCTTTTTTTTCCACTTCCATCCAGGGGGAAAAACTGGAATCTTACCCTACTTGGAGCTCCGTAGCCCTGGGTAGAAGGAGTGACTTTGCCCCCTTGGAGCTGAAACACTCATAATGTGTAAAATAGCTGCCTGGAAGGGTGCAAATGGCCCAGGGACATTGCAGGCCCAGTGATGACACTGTGAGGGTGCTTGTGTACAGTTTAAAAGCACGTAAAGTGTTCTTTTTTTTCCACTTCCATCCAGGGGGAAAAACTGGAATCTTACCCTACTTGGAGCTCCGTAGCCCTGGGTAGAAGGAGTGACTTTGTCCCCTTGGAGCTGAAACACTCATAATGTGTAAAATAGCAGCCTGGAAGGTTACAAATGGGCCAGGGACATTGCAGGCCCAGTGCTGACACTGTGAGGGTGCTTGTGTACAGTTTTGAAGCACGTAAAGTGTTATTTTTTTTCCACTTCCATCCAGGGGGAAAACCTGGAATCTTACCCTACTTGGAGCTCCGTAGCCCTGGGTAGAAGGAGTGACTTTGCCCCCTTGGAGCCTAATGTCGAAAACAGCTGCCTGGAGGTTGCAAATGGGCCAGGGACATTGCAGGCCCAGTGCTGCCACTGTGAGGGTGCTTGTGTACCTCTTTGAAGCACGTAAAGTGTTCTTTTTTTTTCTTCCACTTCCATCCAGGGGGAAAACCTGGAATCTTACCCTACTTGGAGCTCCGTAGCCCTGGGTAGAAGGAGTGACTTTGCCCCCTTGGAGCTGAAACACCCATAATGTGTAAAATAGCAGCCTGGAAGGTCGCAAATGGGCCAGGGACATTGCAGGCTCAGTGCTGGCACTGTGAGGGTGCTTGTGTGCGGTTTTAAAGCACGTAAAGTGTTCTTTTTTTTCCCACTTCCATCCAGGGGGGAAACCTGGAATCTTACCCTACTTGGAGCTCCGTAGCCCTGGGTAGAAGGAGTGACTTTGCCCCCTTGGAGCCTAATGTCGAAAACAGCTGCCTGGAGGTTGCAAATGGGCCAGGGACATTGCAGGCCCAGTGCTGACACTGTGAGGGTGCTTGTGTACCGTTTTGAAGCACGTAAAGTGTTCTTTTTTTTCCACTTCCATCCAGGGGGAAAACCTGGAATCTTACCCTACTTGGAGCTCCGTAGCCCTGGGTAGAAGGAGTGACTTTGCCCCCTTGGAGCTGAAACACTCATAATGTGTAAAATAGCAGCCTGGAAGGTTGCAAATGGGCCAGGGACATTGCAGGCCCAGTGCTGACACTGCGAGGGTGCTTGTGTACCGTTTTGAATCATGTAAAGTGTTCTTTTATTTTTCACTTCCATCCCGGGGTTAAACCTGGAATCTTACCCTACTTGGAGCTCCGTAGCCCTGGGTAGAAGGAGTGACTTTGCCCCCTTGGAGCTGAAACACTCATAATGTGTAAAATAGCTGCCTGGAAGGTTACAAATGGGCCCAGGGACACTGCAGGCCCAGTGCTGACACTGTGAGGGTGCTTGTGTACCTCTTTGAAGCACGTAAAGTGTTCTTTTTTTCCCACTTCCATCCAGGGGGAAAACCTGGAATCTTACCCTACTTGGAGCTCCGTAGCCCTGGGTAGAAGGAGTGACTTTGCCCCCTTGGAGCCTAATGTCGAAAACAGCTGCCTGGAGGTTGCAAATGGGCCAGGGACATTGCAGGCCCAGTGCTGGCACTGTGAGGGTGCTTGTGTACAGTTTTGAAGCACGTAAAGTGTTTTTTTTTTTCCACTTCCATCCAGGGGGAAAACCTGGAATCTTACCCTACTTGGAGCTCCGCAGCCCTGGGTAGAAGGAGTGACTTTGCCCCCTTGGAGCTGAAACACCCATAATGTGTAAAATAGCTGCCTGGAAGGTTGCAAATGGCCCAGGGACATTGCAGGCCCAGTGCTGACACTGTGAGGGTGCTTGTGTACCTCTTTGAAGCACGTAAAGTGTTCTTTTTTTTCCCACTTCCATCCAGGGGGAAAACCTGGAATCTTACCCTACTTGGAGCTCCGCAGCCCTGGGTAGAAGGAGTGACTTTGCCCCCTTGGAGCTGAAACACTCATAATGAGTAAAATAGCTGCCTGGAAGGTTGCAAATGGCCCAGGGACATTGCAGGCCCAGTGCTGTCACTGTGAGGGTGCTTGTGTACCGTTTTGAAGCACGTAAAGTGTTCTTTTTTTTCCACTTCCATCCAGGGGGAAAACCTGGAATCTTACCCTACTTGGAGCTCCGTAGCCCTGGGTAGAAGGAGTGACTTTGCCCCCTTGGAGCTGAAACACTCATAATGTGTAAAATAGCAGCCTGGAAGGTCGCAAATGGGCCAGGGACATTGCAGGCTCAGTGCCGACACTGTGAGGGTGCTTGTGTGCGGTTTTAAAGCACGTAAAGTGTTCTTTTTTTTCCCCACTTCCATCCAGGGGGAAAACCTGGAATCTTACCCTACTTGGAGCTCCGTAGCCCTGGGTAGAAGGAGTGACTTTGCCCCCTTGGAGCTGAAACACCCATAATGTGTAAAATAGCTGCCTGGAAGGTAGCAAATGGCCCAGGGACATTGCAGGCCCAGTGCTGACACTGTGAGGGTGCTTGTGTACAGTTTTGAAGCACGTAAAGTGTTCTTTTTTCTCCACTTCCATCCAGGGGGAAAACCTGGAATCTTACCCTACTTGGAGCTCCGTAGCCCTGGGTAGAAGGAGTGACTTTGCCCCCTTGGAGCTGAAACACTCATAATGTGTAAAATAGCAGCCTGGAAGGTCGCAAATGGGACAGGGACATTGCAGGCTCAGTGCTGGCACTGTGAAGGTGCTTGTGTGCGGTTTTAAAGCACGTAAAGTGTTCTTTTTTTTTCCCACTTCCATCCAGGGGGAAAACCTGGAATCTTACCCAACTTGGAGCTCCGTAGCCCTGGGTAGAAGGAGTGACTTTGCCCCCTTGGAGCCTAATGTCGAAAACAGCTGCATGGAGGTTGCAAATGGGCCAGGGACATTGCAGGCCCAGTGCTGACGCTGCGAGGGTGCTTGTGTACCGTTTTGAAGCACGTAAAGTGTTCTTTTTTTTCCACTTCCATCCAGGGGGAAAACCTGGAATCTTACCCTACTTGGAGCTCCGTAGCCCTGGGTAGAAGGAGTGACTTTGCCCCCTTGGAGCTGAAACACTCATAATGTGTAAAATAGCAGCCTGGAAGGTTGCAAATGGCCCAGGGACATTGCAGGCCCAGTGCTGGCACTGTGAGGGTGCTTGTGTGCGGTTTTAAAGCACGTAAAGTGTTCTTTTTTTCCCCACTTCCATCCAGGGGGAAAACCTGGAATCTTACCCTACTTGGAGCTCCGTAGCCCTGGGTAGAAGGAGTGACTTTGCCCCCTTGGAGCTGAAACACTCATAATGTGTAAAATAGCAGCCTGGAAGGTCGCAAATGGGCCAGGGACATTGCAGGCTCAGTGCTGGCACTGTGAGGGTGCTTCTGTGCGGTTTTAAAGCACGTAAAGTGTTCTTTTTTTTCCCACTTCCATCCAGGGGGGAAACCTGGAATCTTACCCTACTTGGAGCTCCGTAGCCCTGTGTAGAAGGAGTGACTTTGCCCCCTTGGAGCCTAATGTCGAAAACAGCTGCCTGGAGGTTGCAAATGGGCCAGGGACATTGCAGGCCCAGTGCTGACACTGAGAGGGTGCTTGTGTACCGTTTTGAAGCACGTAAAGTGTTCTTTTTTTTTCCACTTCCATCCAGGGGGAAAACCTGGAATCTTACCCTACTTGGAGCTCCGCAGCCCTGGGTAGAAGGAGTGACTTTGCCCCCTTGGAGCTGAAACACTCATAATGTGTAAAATAGCTGCCTGGAAGGTTGCAAATGGGCCAGGGACATTGCAGGCCCAGTGCTGACACTGTGAGGGTGCTTGTGTACCTCTTTGAAGCACGTAAAGTGTTCTTTTTTTTCCCACTTCCATCCAGGGGGAAAACCTGGAATCTTACCCTACTTGGAGCTCCGCAGCCCTGGGTAGAAGGAGTGACTTTGCCCCCTTGGAGCTGAAACACTCATAATGTGTAAAATAGCTGCCTGGAAGGTTGAATATGGCCCAGGGACATTGCAGGCCCAGTGCTGACACTGTGAGGGTGCTTGTGTACCTCTTTGAAGCACGTAAAGTGTTCTTTTTTTTCCCACTTCCATCCAGGGGGAAAACCTGGAATCTTACCCTACTTGGAGCTCCGTAGCCCTGGGTAGAAGGAGTGACTTTGCCCCCTTGGAGCTGAAACACTCATAATGTGTAAAATAGCAGCCTGGAAGGTTGCAAATGGGCCAGGGACATTGCAGGCTCACTGCTGGCACTGTGAGGGTGCTTGTGTGCGGTTTTAAAGCACGTAAAGTGTTCTTTTTTTTCCCACTTCCACCCAGGGGGAAAACCTGGAATCTTACCCTACTTGGAGCTCCGCAGCCCTGGGTAGAAGGAGTGACTTTGCCCCCTTGGAGCCTAATGTCGAAAACAGCTGCCTGGAAGGTTGCAAATGGGCCAGGGACATTGCAGGCCCAGTGCTGACACTGTGATGGTGCTTGTGTACAGTTTTGAACCACGTAAATTGTTCTTTTTTTTTTTCCACTTCCATCCAGGGGGAAAACCTGGAATCTTACCCTACTTGGAGCTCCGTAGCCCTGGGTAGAAGGAGTGACTTTGCCCCCTTGGAGCTGAAACACTCATAATGTGTAAAATAGCTGCCTGGAAGGTTGCAAATGGCCGAGGGACATTGCAGGCCCAGTGCTGACACTGTGAGGGTGCTTGTGTACCTCTTTGAAGCACCTAAAGTGTTCTTTTTTCTCCACTTCCATCCAGGGGGAAAACCTGGAATCTTACCCTACTTGGAGCTCCGTAGCCCTGGGTAGAAGGAGTGACTTTGCCCCCTTGGAGCCTAATGTCGAAAACAGCTGCCTGGAGGTTGCAAATGGGCCAGGGACATTGCAGGCCCAGTGCTGGCACTGTGAGGGTGCTTGTGTGCGGTTTTGAAGCACGTAAAGTGTTCTTTTTTTCCCACTTCCATCCAGGGGTAAAACCTGGAATCTTACCCTACTTGGAGCTCCGCAGCCCTGGGTAGAAGGAGTGACTTTGCCCCCTTGGAGCTGAAACACTCATAATGTGTAAAATAGCTGCCTGGAAGGTTGCAAATGGCCGAGGGACATTGCAGGCCCAGTGCTGACACTGTGAGGGTGCTTGTGTACCTCTTTGAAGCACCTAAAGTGTTCTTTTTTCTCCACTTCCATCCAGGGGGAAAACCTGGAATCTTACCCTACTTGGAGCTCCGTAGCCCTGGGTAGAAGGAGTGACTTTGCCCCCTTGGAGCCTAATGTCGAAAACAGCTGCCTGGAGGTTGCAAATGGGCCAGGGACATTGCAGGCCCAGTGCTGGCACTGTGAGGGTGCTTGTGTGCGGTTTTGAAGCACGTAAAGTGTTCTTTTTTTCCCACTTCCATCCAGGGGTAAAACCTGGAATCTTACCCTACTTGGAGCTCCGCAGCCCTGGGTAGAAGGAGTGACTTTGCCCCCTTGGAGCTGAAACACTCATAATGTGTAAAATAGCAGCCTGGAAGGTTGCAAATGGGCAAGGGACATTGCAGGCCCAGTGCTGACACTGTGAGGGTGCTTGTGTACAGTTATGAAGCACGTAAAGTGTTCTTTTTTCTCCACTTCCATCCAGGGGGAAAACCTGGAATCTTACCCTACTTGGAGCTCCGTAGCCCTGGGTAGAAGGAGTGACTTTGCCCCCTTGGAGCTGAAACACCCATAATGTGTAAAATAGCTGCCTGGAAGGTTGCAAATGACCCAGGGACATTGCAGGCCCAGTGCTGACACTGTGAGCGTGCTTGTGTACAGTTTTGAAGCACGTAAAGTGTTCTTTTTTCTCCACTTCCATCCAGGGGGAAAACCTGGAATCTTACCCTACTTGGAGCTCCGTAGCCCTGGGTAGAAGGAGTGACTTTGCCCCCTTGGAGCTGAAACACTCATAATGTGTAAAATAGCAGCCTGGAAGGTCGCAAATGGGCCAGGGACATTGCAGGCTCAGTGCCGACACTGTGAGGGTGCTTGTGTGCGGTTTTAAAGCACGTAAAGTGTTCTTTTTTTTCCCCACTTCCATCCAGGGGGAAAACCTGGAATCTTACCCTACTTGGAGCTCCGTAGCCCTGTGTAGAAGGAGTGACTTTGCCCCCTTGGAGCTGAAACACCCATAATGTGTAAAATAGCTGCCTGGAAGGTAGCAAATGGCCCAGGGACATTGCAGGCCCAGTGCTGACACTGTGGGGGTGCTTGTGTACAGTTTTGAAGCACGTAAAGTGTTCTTTTATTTTTCCACTTCCATCCAGGGGTAAAACCTGGAATCTTACCCTACTTGGAGCTCCGCAGCCCTGGGTAGAAGGAGTGACTTTGCCCCCTTGGAGCTGAAACACTCATAATGTGTAAATTAGCTGCCTGGAAGGTTACAAATGGACCAGGGACATTGCAGGCCCAGTGCTGACACTGTGAGGGTGCTTGTGTACAGTTTTGAAGCACGTAACATGTTCTTTTTTCTCCACTTCCATCCAGGGGGAAAACCTGGAATCTTACCCTACTTGGAGCTCCGCAGCCCTGGGTAGAAGGAGTGACTTTGCCCCCTTGGAGCTGAAACACTCCTAATGTGTAAAATAGCTGCCTGGAAGGTTACAAATGGGCCCAGGGACATTGCAGGCCCAGTACTGACGCTGTGAGGGTGCTTGTGTACCGTTTTGAAGCACGTAAAGTGTTCTTTTTTTCCCACTTTCATCCAGGGGGGAAACCTGGAATCTTACCCTACTTGGAGCTCCGTAGCCCTGGGTAGAAGGAGTGACTTTGCCCCCTTGGAGCCTAATGTCGAAAACAGCTGCCTGGAGGTTGCAAATGGGCCAGGGACATTGCAGGCCCAGTGCTGGCACTGTGAGGGTGCTTGTCTGCGGTTTTAAAGCACGTAAAGTGTTCTTTTTTTTCCACTTCCATCCAGGGGGAAAACCGGGAATCTTACCCTACTTGGAGCTCCGTAGCCCTGGGTAGAAGGAGTGACTTTGCCCCCTTGGAGCTGAAACACCCATAATGTGTAAAATAGCTGCCTGGAAGGTTGCAAATGGCCCAGGGACATTGCAGGCCCAGTGCTGACACTGTGAGGGTGCTTGTGTACCGTTTTGAACCACGAAAAATGATCTTTTTTTCCACTTCCATCAAGGGGAAAACCTGGAATCTTACCCTACTTGGAGCTCCGTAGCCCTGGGTAGAAGGAGTGACTTTGCCCCCTTGGAGCCTAATGTCGAAAACAGCTGCCTGGAGGTTGCAAATGGGCCAGGGACATTGCAGGCCCAGTGCTTGCACTGTGAGGGTGCTTGTGTGCGGTTTTAAAGCACGTAAAGTGTTCTTTTTTTTTCCCCACTTCCATCCAGGGGGGAAACCTGGAATCTTACCCTACTTGGAGCTCCGTAGCCCTGGGTAGAAGGAGTGACTTTGCCCCCTTTGGAGCTGAAACACTCATAATGTGTAAAATAGCAGCCTGGAAGGTTGCAAATGGGCCAGGGACATTGCAGGCTCAGTGCTGGCACTGTGAGGGTGCTTGTGTGCGGGTTTAAAGCACGTAAAGTGTTCTTTTTTTTCCCACTTCCATCCAGGGGGAAAACCTGGAATCTTACCCTACTTGGAGCTCCGTAGCCCTGGGTAGAAGGAGTGACTTTGCCCCCTTGGAGCTGAAACACTCATAAGGTGTAAAATAGCAGCCTGGAAGGTTGCAAATGGGCCAGGGACATTGCAGGCCCAGTGCTGACACTGTGAGGGTGCTTGTGTACAGTTTAAAAGCACGTAAAGTGTTATTTTTTTTCCACTTCCATCCAGGGGGAAAACCTGGAATCTTACCCTACTTGGAGCTCCGCAGCCCTGGGTAGAAGGAGTGACTTTGCCCCCTTGGAGCTGAAACACTCATAATGTGTAAAATAGCTGCCTGGAAGGTTGCAAATGGCCCAGGGACATTGCAGGCCCAGTGCTGTCACTGTGAGGGTGCTTGTGTACCGTTTTGAAGCACGTAAAGTGTTCTTTTTTTTCCACTTCCATCCAGGGGGAAAACCTGGAATCTTACCCTACTTGGAGCTCCGTAGCCCTGGGTAGAAGGAGTGACTTTGCCCCCTTGAAGCTGAAACACTCATAATGTGTAAAATAGCAGCCTGGAAGGTTGCAAATGGGCCAGGGACATTGCAGGCTCACTGCTGGCACTGTGAGGGTGCTTGTGTGCGGTTTTAAAGCACGTAAAGTGTTCTTTTTTTTCCCACTTCCATCCAGGGGGAAAACCTGGAATCTTACCATACTTGGAGCTCCGTAGCCCTGGGTAGAAGGAGTGACTTTGCCCCCTTGAAGCTGAAACACCCATAATGTGTAAAATAGCTGCCTGGAAGGTAGCAAATGGGCCAGGGACATTGCAGGCCCAGTGCTGACACTGTGAGGGTGCTTGTGTACAGTTTTGAAGCACGTAAAGTGTTCTTTTTTCTCCACTTCCATCCAGGGGGGAAACCTGGAATCTTACCCTACTTGGAGCTCCGTAGCCCTGGGTAGAAGGAGTGACTTTGCCCCCTTGGAGCCTAATGTCGAAAACAGCTGCCTGGAGGTTGCAAATGGGCCAGGGACATTGCAGGCCCAGTGCTGACACTGTGAGGGTGCTTGTGTACCGTTTTGAATCATGTAAAGTGTTCTTTTATTTTTCACTTCCATCCCGGGGTTAAACCTGGAATCTTACCCTACTTGGAGCTCCGTAGCCCTGGGTAGAAGGAGTGACTTTGCCCCCTTGGAGCTGAAACACTCATAATGTGTAAAATAGCAGCCTGGAAGGTTGCAAATGGCCCAGGGACATTGCAGGCCCAGTGCTGGCACTGTGAGGGTGCTTGTGTGCGGTTTTAAAGCACGTAAAGTGTTCTTTTTTTCCCCACTTCCATCCAGGGGGAAAACCTGGAATCTTACCCTACTTGGAGCTCCGTAGCCCTGGGTAGAAGGAGTGACTTTGCCCCCTTGGAGCTGAAACACTCATAATGTGTAAAATAGCAGCCTGGAAGGTCGCAAATGGGCCAGGGACATTGCAGGCTCAGTGCTGGCACTGTGAGGGTGCTTCTGTGCGGTTTTAAAGCACGTAAAGTGTTCTTTTTTTTCCCACTTCCATCCAGGGGGGAAACCTGGAATCTTACCCTACTTGGAGCTCCGTAGCCCTGTGTAGAAGGAGTGACTTTGCCCCCTTGGAGCCTAATGTCGAAAACAGCTGCCTGGAGGTTGCAAATGGGCCAGGGACATTGCAGGCCCAGTGCTGACACTGAGAGGGTGCTTGTGTACCGTTTTGAAGCACGTAAAGTGTTCTTTTTTTTTCCACTTCCATCCAGGGGGAAAACCTGGAATCTTACCCTACTTGGAGCTCCGCAGCCCTGGGTAGAAGGAGTGACTTTGCCCCCTTGGAGCTGAAACACTCATAATGTGTAAAATAGCTGCCTGGAAGGTTGCAAATGGGCCAGGGACATTGCAGGCCCAGTGCTGACACTGTGAGGGTGCTTGTGTACCTCTTTGAAGCACGTAAAGTGTTCTTTTTTTTCCCACTTCCATCCAGGGGGAAAACCTGGAATCTTACCCTACTTGGAGCTCCGCAGCCCTGGGTAGAAGGAGTGACTTTGCCCCCTTGGAGCTGAAACACTCATAATGTGTAAAATAGCTGCCTGGAAGGTTGAATATGGCCCAGGGACATTGCAGGCCCAGTGCTGACACTGTGAGGGTGCTTGTGTACCTCTTTGAAGCACGTAAAGTGTTCTTTTTTTTCCCACTTCCATCCAGGGGGAAAACCTGGAATCTTACCCTACTTGGAGCTCCGTAGCCCTGGGTAGAAGGAGTGACTTTGCCCCCTTGGAGCTGAAACACTCATAATGTGTAAAATAGCAGCCTGGAAGGTTGCAAATGGGCCAGGGACATTGCAGGCTCACTGCTGGCACTGTGAGGGTGCTTGTGTGCGGTTTTAAAGCACGTAAAGTGTTCTTTTTTTTCCCACTTCCACCCAGGGGGAAAACCTGGAATCTTACCCTACTTGGAGCTCCGCAGCCCTGGGTAGAAGGAGTGACTTTGCCCCCTTGGAGCCTAATGTCGAAAACAGCTGCCTGGAAGGTTGCAAATGGGCCAGGGACATTGCAGGCCCAGTGCTGACACTGTGATGGTGCTTGTGTACAGTTTTGAACCACGTAAATTGTTCTTTTTTTTTTTCCACTTCCATCCAGGGGGAAAACCTGGAATCTTACCCTACTTGGAGCTCCGTAGCCCTGGGTAGAAGGAGTGACTTTGCCCCCTTGGAGCTGAAACACTCATAATGTGTAAAATAGCTGCCTGGAAGGTTGCAAATGGCCGAGGGACATTGCAGGCCCAGTGCTGACACTGTGAGGGTGCTTGTGTACCTCTTTGAAGCACCTAAAGTGTTCTTTTTTCTCCACTTCCATCCAGGGGGAAAACCTGGAATCTTACCCTACTTGGAGCTCCGTAGCCCTGGGTAGAAGGAGTGACTTTGCCCCCTTGGAGCCTAATGTCGAAAACAGCTGCCTGGAGGTTGCAAATGGGCCAGGGACATTGCAGGCCCAGTGCTGGCACTGTGAGGGTGCTTGTGTGCGGTTTTGAAGCACGTAAAGTGTTCTTTTTTTCCCACTTCCATCCAGGGGTAAAACCTGGAATCTTACCCTACTTGGAGCTCCGCAGCCCTGGGTAGAAGGAGTGACTTTGCCCCCTTGGAGCTGAAACACTCATAATGTGTAAAATAGCTGCCTGGAAGGTTGCAAATGGCCCAGGGACATTGCAGGCCCAGTGCTGACACTGTGAGGGTGCTTGTGTACCGTTTTGAACCACGAAAAATGATCTTTTTTTCCACTTCCATCAAGGGGGAAAACCTGGAATCTTACCCTACTTGGAGCTCCGTAGCCCTGGGTAGAAGGAGTGACTTTGCCCCCTTGGAGCCTAATGTCGAAAACAGCTGCCTGGAGGTTGCAAATGGGCCAGGGACATTGCAGGCCCAGTGCTTGCACTGTGAGGGTGCTTGTGTGCGGTTTTAAAGCACGTAAAGTGTTCTTTTTTTTTCCCCACTTCCATCCAGGGGGGAAACCTGGAATCTTACCCTACTTGGAGCTCCGTAGCCCTGGGTAGAAGGAGTGACTTTGCCCCCTTTGGAGCTGAAACACTCATAATGTGTAAAATAGCAGCCTGGAAGGTTGCAAATGGGCCAGGGACATTGCAGGCTCAGTGCTGGCACTGTGAGGGTGCTTGTGTGCGGGTTTAAAGCACGTAAAGTGTTCTTTTTTTTCCCACTTCCATCCAGGGGGAAAACCTGGAATCTTACCCTACTTGGAGCTCCGTAGCCCTGGGTAGAAGGAGTGACTTTGCCCCCTTGGAGCTGAAACACTCATAAGGTGTAAAATAGCAGCCTGGAAGGTTGCAAATGGGCCAGGGACATTGCAGGCCCAGTGCTGACACTGTGAGGGTGCTTGTGTACAGTTTAAAAGCACGTAAAGTGTTATTTTTTTTCCACTTCCATCCAGGGGGAAAACCTGGAATCTTACCCTACTTGGAGCTCCGTAGCCCTGGGTAGAAGGAGTGACTTTGCCCCCTTGGAGCCTAATGTCGAAAACAGCTGCCTGGAGGTTGCAAATGGGCCAGGGACATTGCAGGCCCAGTGCTGACACTGTGAGGGTGCTTGTGTACAGTTTTGAAGCACGTAAAGTGTTCTTTTTTTCCCACTTCCATCCAGGGGGAAAACCTGGAATCTTACCCGACTTGGAGCTCCGTAGCCCTGGGTAGAAGGAGTGACTTTACCCCCGTGGAGCCGAAACACCCATAATGTGTAAAATAGCTGCCTGGAAGGTTGCAAATGGGCCAGGGACATTGCAGGCCCAGTGCTGACACTGTGAGGGTGCTTGTGTGCGGTTTTAAAGCACGTAAAGTGTTCTTTTTTTTCCCCACTTCAATCCAGGGGGAAAACCTGGAATCTTACCCTACTTGGAGCTCCGCAGCCCTGGGTAGAAGGAGTGACTTTGCCCCCTTGGAGCTGAAACACTCATAATGTGTAAAATAGCTGCCTGGAAGGTTACAAATGGGCCCAGGGACACTGCAGGCCCAGTGCTGACACTGTGAGGGTGTTTGTGTACCTCTTTGAAGCACGTAAAGTGTTCTTTTTTTTCCACTTCCATCCAGGGGTAAAACCTGGAATCTTACCCTACTTGGAGCTCCGTAGCCCTGGGTAGAAGGAGTGACTTTGCCCCCTTGGAGCCTAATGTCGAAAACAGCTGCCTGGAGGTTGCAAATGGGCCAGGGACATTGCAGGCCCAGTGCTGACACTGTGAGTGTGCTTGTCTGCGGTTTTAAAGCACGTAAAGTGTTCTTTTTTTTCCACTTCCATCCAGGGGGAAAACCGGGAATCTTACCCTACTTGGAGCTCCGTAGCCCTGGGTAGAAGGAGTGACTTTGCCCCCTTGGAGCTGAAACACCCATAATGTGTAAAATAGCTGCCTGGAAGGTTGCAAATGGCCCAGGGACATTGCAGGCCCAGTGCTGACACTGTGAGGGTGCTTGTGTACCGTTTTGAACCACGAAAAATGATCTTTTTTTCCACTTCCATCAAGGGGGGAAACCTGGAATCTTACCCTACTTGGAGCTCCGTAGCCCTGGGTAGAAGGAGTGACTTTGCCCCCTTGGAGCTGAAACACCCATAATGTGTAAAATAGCTGCCTGGAAGGTTGCAAATGGCCCAGGGACATTGCAGGCCCAGTGCTGACACTGTGAGGGTGCTTGTGTACCGTTTTGAAGCACGAAAAATGATCTTTTTTTCCACTTCCATCAAGGGGGGAAACCTGGAATCTTACCCTACTTGGAGCTCCGTAGCCCTGGGTAGAAGGAGTGACTTTGCCCCCTTGGAGCCTAATGTCGAAAACAGCTGCCTGGAGGTTGCAAATGGGCCAGGGACATTGCAGGCCCAGTGCTGACACTGTGAGGGTGCTTGTGTACCGTTTTGAAGCACGTAAAGTGTTCTTTTTTTTCCACTTCCATCCAGGGGGAAAACCTGGAATCTTACCCTACTTGGAGCTCCGTAGCCCTGGGTAGAAGGAGTGACTTTGCCCCCTTGGAGCTGAAACACCCATAATGTGTAAAATAGCTGCCTGGAAGGTTGCAAATGGCCCAGGGACATTGCAGGCCCAGTGCTGACACTGTGAGGGTGCTTGTGTACCGTTTTGAACCACGAAAAATGATCTTTTTTTCCACTTCCATCAAGGGGGGAAACCTGGAATCTTACCCTACTTGGAGCTCCGTAGCCCTGGGTAGAAGGAGTGACTTTGCCCCCTTGGAGCTGAAACACCCATAATGTGTAAAATAGCTGCCTGGAAGGTTGCAAATGGCCCAGGGACATTGCAGGCCCAGTGCTGACACTGTGAGGGTGCTTGTGTACCGTTTTGAACCACGAAAAATGATCTTTTTTTCCACTTCCATCAAGGGGGGAAACCTGGAATCTTACCCTACTTGGAGCTCCGTAGCCCTGGGTAGAAGGAGTGACTTTGCCCCCTTGGAGCCTAATGTCGAAAACAGCTGCCTGGAGGTTGCAAATGGGCCAGGGACATTGCAGGCCCAGTGCTTGCACTGTGAGGGTGCTTGTGAGCGGTTTTAAAGCACGTAAAGTGTTCTTTTTTTTATCCCACTTCCATCCAGGGGGGAAACCTGGAATCTTACCCTACTTGGAGCTCCGTAGCCCTGGGTAGAAGGAGTGACTTTGCCCCCTTGGAGCTGAAACACTCATAATGTGTAAAATAGCAGCCTGGAAGGTTGCAAATGGGCCAGGGACATTGCAGGCCCAGTGCTGACACTGTGAGGGTGCTTGTGTACCGTTTTGAATCATGTAAAGTGTTCTTTTATTTTTCACTTCCATCCCGGGGTTAAACCTGGAATCTTACCCTACTTGGAGCTCCGTAGCCCTGGGTAGAAGGAGTGACTTTGCCCCCTTGGAGCTGAAACACTCATAATGTGTAAAATAGCTGCCTGGAAGGTTACAAATGGGCCCAGGGACACTGCAGGCCCAGTGCTGACACTGTGAGGGTGCTTGTGTACCTCTTTGAAGCACGTAAAGTGTTCTTTTTTTCCCACTTCCATCCAGGGGGAAAACCTGGAATCTTACCCGACTTGGAGCTCCGTAGCCCTGGGTAGAAGGAGTGACTTTACCCCCGTGGAGCTGAAACACCCATAATGTGTAAAATAGCTGCCTGGAAGGTTGCAAATGGGCCAGGGACATTGCAGGCCCAGTGCTGACACTGTGAGGGTGCTTGTGTGCGGTTTTAAAGCACGTAAAGTGTTCTTTTTTTCCCCACTTCCATCCAGGGGGAAAACCTGGAATCTTACCCTACTTGGAGCTCCGTAGCCCTGGGTAGAAGGAGTGACTTTGCCCCCTTGAAGCTGAAACACCCATAATGTGTAAAATAGCTGCCTGGAAGGTAGCAAATGGCCCAGGGACATTGCAGGCCCAGTGCTGACACTGTGTGGGTGCTTGTGTACAGTTTTGAAGCACGTAAAGTGTTCTTTTTTCTCCACTTCCATCCAGGGGGAAAACCTGGAATCTTACCCTACTTGGAGCTCCGTAGCCCTGGGTAGAAGGAGTGACTTTGCCCCCTTGGAGCCTAATGTCGAAAACAGCTGCCTGGAGGTTGCAAATGGGCCAGGGACATTGCAGGCCCAGTGCTGACACTGTGAGGGTGCTTGTGTACCGTTTTGAATCATGTAAAGTGTTCTTTTATTTTTCACTTCCATCCCGGGGTTAAACCTGGAATCTTACCCTACTTGGAGCTCCGTAGCCCTGGGTAGAAGGAGTGACTTTGCCCCCTTGGAGCTGAAACACTCATAATGTGTAAAATAGCTGCCTGGAAGGTTACAAATGGGCCCAGGGACACTGCAGGCCCAGTGCTGACACTGTGAGGGTGCTTGTGTACCTCTTTGAAGCACGTAAAGTGTTCTTTTTTTCCCACTTCCATCCAGGGGGAAAACCTGGAATCTTACCCGACTTGGAGCTCCGTAGCCCTGGGTAGAAGGAGTGACTTTACCCCCGTGGAGCCGAAACACCCATAATGTGTAAAATAGCTGCCTGGAAGGTTGCAAATGGGCCAGGGACATTGCAGGCCCAGTGCTGACACTGTGAGGGTGCTTGTGTGCGGTTTTAAAGCACGTAAAGTGTTCTTTTTTTTCCCACTTCCATCCAGGGGGAAAACCTGGAATCTTACCCTACTTGGAGCTCCGCAGCCCTGGGTAGAAGGAGTGACTTTGCCCCTTTGGAGCTGAAACACTCATAATGTGTAAAATAGCTGCCTGGAAGGTTGCAAATGGGCCAGGGACATTGCAGGCCCAGTGCTGACACTGTGAGGGTGCTTGTGTGCGGTTTTGAAGCACGTAAAGTGTTCTTTTTTTTCCACTTCCATCCAGGGGGAAAACCTGGAATCTTACCCTACTTGGAGCTCCGTAGCCCTGGGTAGAAGGAGTGACTTTGCCCCCTTGGAGCCTAATGTCGAAAACAGCTGCCTGGAGGTTGCAAATGGGCCAGGTACATTGCAGGCCCAGTGCTGGCACTGTGAGGGTGCTTGTGTGCGGTTTTAAAGCACGTAAAGTGTTCTTTTTTTTCCCCACTTCAATCCAGGGGGAAAACCTGGAATCTTACCCTACTTGGAGCTCCGCAGCCCTGGGTAGAAGGAGTGACTTTGCCCCCTTGGAGCTGAAACACTCATAATGTGTAAAATAGCTGCCTGGAAGGTTACAAATGGGCCCAGGGACACTGCAGGCCCAGTGCTGACACTGTGAGGGTGTTTGTGTACCTCTTTGAAGCACGTAAAGTGTTCTTTTTTTTCCACTTCCATCCAGGGGTAAAACCTGGAATCTTACCCTACTTGGAGCTCCGTAGCCCTGGGTAGAAGGAGTGACTTTGCCCCCTTGGAGCCTAATGTCGAAAACAGCTGCCTGGAGGTTGCAAATGGGCCAGGGACATTGCAGGCCCAGTGCTGACACTGTGAGTGTGCTTGTCTGCGGTTTTAAAGCACGTAAAGTGTTCTTTTTTTTCCACTTCCATCCAGGGGGAAAACCGGGAATCTTACCCTACTTGGAGCTCCGTAGCCCTGGGTAGAAGGAGTGACTTTGCCCCCTTGGAGCTGAAACACCCATAATGTGTAAAATAGCTGCCTGGAAGGTTGCAAATGGCCCAGGGACATTGCAGGCCCAGTGCTGACACTGTGAGGGTGCTTGTGTACCGTTTTGAACCACGAAAAATGATCTTTTTTTCCACTTCCATCAAGGGGGAAAACCTGGAATCTTACCCTACTTGGAGCTCCGTAGCCCTGGGTAGAAGGAGTGACTTTGCCCCCTTGGAGCCTAATGTCGAAAACAGCTGCCTGGAGGTTGCAAATGGGCCAGGGACATTGCAGGCCCAGTGCTGACACTGTGAGGGTGCTTGTGTACCGTTTTGAAGCACGTAAAGTGTTCTTTTTTTTCCACTTCCATCCAGGGGGAAAACCTGGAATCTTACCCTACTTGGAGCTCCGTAGCCCTGGGTAGAAGGAGTGACTTTGCCCCCTTGGAGCTGAAACACCCATAATGTGTAAAATAGCTGCCTGGAAGGTTGCAAATGGCCCAGGGACATTGCAGGCCCAGTGCTGACACTGTGAGGGTGCTTGTGTACCGTTTTGAACCACGAAAAATGATCTTTTTTTCCACTTCCATCAAGGGGGGAAACCTGGAATCTTACCCTACTTGGAGCTCCGTAGCCCTGGGTAGAAGGAGTGACTTTGCCCCCTTGGAGCTGAAACACCCATAATGTGTAAAATAGCTGCCTGGAAGGTTGCAAATGGCCCAGGGACATTGCAGGCCCAGTGCTGACACTGTGAGGGTGCTTGTGTACCGTTTTGAACCACGAAAAATGATCTTTTTTTCCACTTCCATCAAGGGGGGAAACCTGGAATCTTACCCTACTTGGAGCTCCGTAGCCCTGGGTAGAAGGAGTGACTTTGCCCCCTTGGAGCCTAATGTCGAAAACAGCTGCCTGGAGGTTGCAAATGGGCCAGGGACATTGCAGGCCCAGTGCTTGCACTGTGAGGGTGCTTGTGAGCGGTTTTAAAGCACGTAAAGTGTTCTTTTTTTTTCCCCACTTCCATCCAGGGGGGAAACCTGGAATCTTACCCTACTTGGAGCTCCGTAGCCCTGGGTAGAAGGAGTGACTTTGCCCCCTTGGAGCTGAAACACTCATAATGTGTAAAATAGCAGCCTGGAAGGTTGCAAATGGGCCAGGGACATTGCAGGCCCAGTGCTGACACTGTGAGGGTGCTTGTGTACCGTTTTGAATCATGTAAAGTGTTCTTTTATTTTTCACTTCCATCCCGGGGTTAAACCTGGAATCTTACCCTACTTGGAGCTCCGTAGCCCTGGGTAGAAGGAGTGACTTTGCCCCCTTGGAGCTGAAACACTCATAATGTGTAAAATAGCTGCCTGGAAGGTTACAAATGGGCCCAGGGACACTGCAGGCCCAGTGCTGACACTGTGAGGGTGCTTGTGTACCTCTTTGAAGCACGTAAAGTGTTCTTTTTTTCCCACTTCCATCCAGGGGGAAAACCTGGAATCTTACCCTACTTGGAGCTCCGTAGCCCTGGGTAGAAGGAGTGACTTTGCCCCCTTGGAGCCTAATGTCGAAAACAGCTGCCTGGAGGTTGCAAATGGGCCAGGGACATTGCAGGCCCAGTGCTGGCACTGTGAGGGTGCTTGTGTACAGTTTTGAAGCACGTAAAGTGTTTTTTTTTTTCCACTTCCATCCAGGGGGAAAACCTGGAATCTTACCCTACTTGGAGCTCCGCAGCCCTGGGTAGAAGGAGTGACTTTGCCCCCTTGGAGCTGAAACACCCATAATGTGTAAAATAGCTGCCTGGAAGGTTGCAAATGGGCCCAGTGACATTGCAGGCCCAGTGCAGACACTGTGAGGGTGCTTGTGTACCGTTTTGAAGCACGTAAAGTGTTCTTTTTTTTCCACTTCCATCCAGGGGGAAAACCTGGAATCTTACCCTACTTGGAGCTCCGTAGCCCTGGGTAGAAGGAGTGACTTTGCCCCCTTGAAGCTGAAACACTCATAATGTGTAAAATAGCAGCCTGGAAGGTTGCAAATGGGCCAGGGACATTGCAGGCTCACTGCTGGCACTGTGAGGGTGCTTGTGTGCGGTTTTAAAGCACGTAAAGTGTTCTTTTTTTCCCCACTTCCATCCAGGGGGAAAACCTGGAATCTTACCATACTTGGAGCTCCGTAGCCCTGGGTAGAAGGAGTGACTTTGCCCCCTTGAAGCTGAAACACCCATAATGTGTAAAATAGCTGCCTGGAAGGTAGCAAATGGCCCAGGGACATTGCAGGCCCAGTGCTGACACTGTGAGGGTGCTTGTGTACAGTTTTGAAGCACGTAAAGTGTTCTTTTTTCTCCACTTCCATCCAGGGGGAAAACCTGGAATCTTACCCTACTTGGAGCTCCGTAGCCCTGGGTAGAAGGAGTGACTTTGCCCCCTTGGAGCCTAATGTCGAAAACAGCTGCCTGGAGGTTGCAAATGGGCCAGGGACATTGCAGGCCCAGTGCTGACACTGTGAGGGTGCTTGTGTACCGTTTTGAATCATGTAAAGTGTTCTTTTATTTTTCACTTCCATCCCGGGGTTAAACCTGGAATCTTACCCTACTTGGAGCTCCGTAGCCCTGGGTAGAAGGAGTGACTTTGCCCCCTTGGAGCTGAAACACTCATAATGTGTAAAATAGCTGCCTGGAAGGTTACAAATGGGCCCAGGGACACTGCAGGCCCATTGCTGACACTGTGAGGGTGCTTGTGTACCTCTTTGAAGCACGTAAAGTGTTCTTTTTTTCCCACTTCCATCCAGGGGGAAAACCTGGAATCTTACCCGACTTGGAGCTCCGTAGCCCTGGGTAGAAGGAGTGACTTTGCCCCCTTGGAGCTGAAACACCCATAATGTGTAAAATAGCTGCCTGGAAGGTTGCAAATGGGCCAGGGACATTGCAGGCCCAGTGCTGACACTGTGAGGGTGCTTGTGTGCGGTTTTAAAGCACGTAAAGTGTTCTTTTTTTTCCACTTCCATCCAGGGGTAAAACCTGGAATCTTACCCTACTTGGAGCTCCGCAGCCCTGGGTAGAAGGAGTGACTTTGCCCCCTTGGAGCTGAAACACCCATAATGTGTAAAATAGCTGCCTGGAAGGTTGCAAATGGGCCAGGGACATTGCAGGCCCAGTGCTGACACTGTGAGGGTGCTTGTGTGCGGTTTTAAAGCACGTAAAGTGTTCTTTTTCCCCCACTTCCATCCAGGGGGGAAACCTGGAATCTTACCCTACTTGGAGCTCCGCAGCCCTGGGTAGAAGGAGTGACTTTGCCCCCTTGGAGCTGAAACACTCCTAATGTGTAAAATAGCTGCCTGGAAGGTTGCAAATGGCCCAGGGACATTGCAGGCCCAGTGCTGACACTGTGAGGGTGCTTGTGTACCGTTTTGAAGCACGTAAAGTGTTCTTTTTTTTCCACTTCCATCCAGGGGGAAAACCTGGAATCTTACCCTACTTGGAGCTCCGTAGCCCTGGGTAGAAGGAGTGACTTTGCCCCCTTGGAGCCTAATGTCGAAAACAGCTGCCTGGAGGTTGCAAATGGGCCAGGGACATTGCAGGCCCAGTGCTGGCACTGTGAGGGTGCTTGTCTGCGGTTTTAAAGCACGTAAAGTGTTCTTTTTTTTCCACTTCCATCCAGGGGGAAAACCGGGAATCTTACCCTACTTGGAGCTCCGTAGCCCTGGGTAGAAGGAGTGACTTTGCCCCCTTGGAGCTGAAACACCCATAATGTGTAAAATAGCTGCCTGGAAGGTTGCAAATGGCCCAGGGACATTGCAGGCCCAGTGCTGACACTGTGAGGGTGCTTGTGTACCGTTTTGAACCACGAAAAATGATCTTTTTTTCCACTTCCATCAAGGGGGAAAACCTGGAATCTTACCCTACTTGGAGCTCCGTAGCCCTGGGTAGAAGGAGTGACTTTGCCCCCTTGGAGCCTAATGTCGAAAACAGCTGCCTGGAGGTTGCAAATGGGCCAGGGACATTGCAGGCCCAGTGCTGACACTGTGAGGGTGCTTGTGTACCGTTTTGAAGCACGTAAAGTGTTCTTTTTTTTCCACTTCCATCCAGGGGGAAAACCTGGAATCTTACCCTACTTGGAGCTCCGTAGCCCTGGGTAGAAGGAGTGACTTTGCCCCCTTGGAGCTGAAACACCCATAATGTGTAAAATAGCTGCCTGGAAGGTTGCAAATGGCCCAGGGACATTGCAGGCCCAGTGCTGACACTGTGAGGGTGCTTGTGTACCGTTTTGAACCACGAAAAATGATCTTTTTTTCCACTTCCATCAAGGGGGGAAACCTGGAATCTTACCCTACTTGGAGCTCCGTAGCCCTGGGTAGAAGGAGTGACTTTGCCCCCTTGGAGCTGAAACACCCATAATGTGTAAAATAGCTGCCTGGAAGGTTGCAAATGGCCCAGGGACATTGCAGGCCCAGTGCTGACACTGTGAGGGTGCTTGTGTACCGTTTTGAACCACGAAAAATGATCTTTTTTTCCACTTCCATCAAGGGGGGAAACCTGGAATCTTACCCTACTTGGAGCTCCGTAGCCCTGGGTAGAAGGAGTGACTTTGCCCCCTTGGAGCCTAATGTCGAAAACAGCTGCCTGGAGGTTGCAAATGGGCCAGGGACATTGCAGGCCCAGTGCTTGCACTGTGAGGGTGCTTGTGAGCGGTTTTAAAGCACGTAAAGTGTTCTTTTTTTTTCCCCACTTCCATCCAGGGGGGAAACCTGGAATCTTACCCTACTTGGAGCTCCGTAGCCCTGGGTAGAAGGAGTGACTTTGCCCCCTTGGAGCTGAAACACTCATAATGTGTAAAATAGCAGCCTGGAAGGTTGCAAATGGGCCAGGGACATTGCAGGCCCAGTGCTGACACTGTGAGGGTGCTTGTGTACCGTTTTGAATCATGTAAAGTGTTCTTTTATTTTTCACTTCCATCCCGGGGTTAAACCTGGAATCTTACCCTACTTGGAGCTCCGTAGCCCTGGGTAGAAGGAGTGACTTTGCCCCCTTGGAGCTGAAACACTCATAATGTGTAAAATAGCTGCCTGGAAGGTTACAAATGGGCCCAGGGACACTGCAGGCCCAGTGCTGACACTGTGAGGGTGCTTGTGTACCTCTTTGAAGCACGTAAAGTGTTCTTTTTTTCCCACTTCCATCCAGGGGGAAAACCTGGAATCTTACCCGACTTGGAGCTCCGTAGCCCTGGGTAGAAGGAGTGACTTTACCCCCGTGGAGCTGAAACACCCATAATGTGTAAAATAGCTGCCTGGAAGGTTGCAAATGGGCCAGGGACATTGCAGGCCCAGTGCTGACACTGTGAGGGTGCTTGTGTGCGGTTTTAAAGCACGTAAAGTGTTCTTTTTTTCCCCACTTCCATCCAGGGGGAAAACCTGGAATCTTACCCTACTTGGAGCTCCGTAGCCCTGGGTAGAAGGAGTGACTTTGCCCCCTTGAAGCTGAAACACCCATAATGTGTAAAATAGCTGCCTGGAAGGTAGCAAATGGCCCAGGGACATTGCAGGCCCAGTGCTGACACTGTGTGGGTGCTTGTGTACAGTTTTGAAGCACGTAAAGTGTTCTTTTTTCTCCACTTCCATCCAGGGGGAAAACCTGGAATCTTACCCTACTTGGAGCTCCGTAGCCCTGGGTAGAAGGAGTGACTTTGCCCCCTTGGAGCCTAATGTCGAAAACAGCTGCCTGGAGGTTGCAAATGGGCCAGGGACATTGCAGGCCCAGTGCTGACACTGTGAGGGTGCTTGTGTACCGTTTTGAATCATGTAAAGTGTTCTTTTATTTTTCACTTCCATCCCGGGGTTAAACCTGGAATCTTACCCTACTTGGAGCTCCGTAGCCCTGGGTAGAAGGAGTGACTTTGCCCCCTTGGAGCTGAAACACTCATAATGTGTAAAATAGCTGCCTGGAAGGTTACAAATGGGCCCAGGGACACTGCAGGCCCAGTGCTGACACTGTGAGGGTGCTTGTGTACCTCTTTGAAGCACGTAAAGTGTTCTTTTTTTCCCACTTCCATCCAGGGGGAAAACCTGGAATCTTACCCGACTTGGAGCTCCGTAGCCCTGGGTAGAAGGAGTGACTTTACCCCCGTGGAGCCGAAACACCCATAATGTGTAAAATAGCTGCCTGGAAGGTTGCAAATGGGCCAGGGACATTGCAGGCCCAGTGCTGACACTGTGAGGGTGCTTGTGTGCGGTTTTAAAGCACGTAAAGTGTTCTTTTTTTTCCCACTTCCATCCAGGGGGAAAACCTGGAATCTTACCCTACTTGGAGCTCCGCAGCCCTGGGTAGAAGGAGTGACTTTGCCCCTTTGGAGCTGAAACACTCATAATGTGTAAAATAGCTGCCTGGAAGGTTGCAAATGGGCCAGGGACATTGCAGGCCCAGTGCTGACACTGTGAGGGTGCTTGTGTGCGGTTTTGAAGCACGTAAAGTGTTCTTTTTTTTCCACTTCCATCCAGGGGGAAAACCTGGAATCTTACCCTACTTGGAGCTCCGTAGCCCTGGGTAGAAGGAGTGACTTTGCCCCCTTGGAGCCTAATGTCGAAAACAGCTGCCTGGAGGTTGCAAATGGGCCAGGTACATTGCAGGCCCAGTGCTGGCACTGTGAGGGTGCTTGTGTGCGGTTTTAAAGCACGTAAAGTGTTCTTTTTTTTCCCCACTTCAATCCAGGGGGAAAACCTGGAATCTTACCCTACTTGGAGCTCCGCAGCCCTGGGTAGAAGGAGTGACTTTGCCCCCTTGGAGCTGAAACACTCATAATGTGTAAAATAGCTGCCTGGAAGGTTACAAATGGGCCCAGGGACACTGCAGGCCCAGTGCTGACACTGTGAGGGTGTTTGTGTACCTCTTTGAAGCACGTAAAGTGTTCTTTTTTTTCCACTTCCATCCAGGGGGAAAACCTGGAATCTTACCCGACTTGGAGCTCCGTAGCCCTGGGTAGAAGGAGTGACTTTGCCCCCTTGGAGCTGAAACACCCATAATGTGTAAAATAGCTGCCTGGAAGGTTGCAAATGGGCCAGGGACATTGCAGGCCCAGTGCTGACACTGTGAGGGTGCTTGTGTGCGGTTTTAAAGCACGTAAAGTGTTCTTTTTTTTCCACTTCCATCCAGGGGTAAAACCTGGAATCTTACCCTACTTGGAGCTCCGCAGCCCTGGGTAGAAGGAGTGACTTTGCCCCCTTGGAGCTGAAACACCCATAATGTGTAAAATAGCTGCCTGGAAGGTTGCAAATGGGCCAGGGACATTGCAGGCCCAGTGCTGACACTGTGAGGGTGCTTGTGTGCGGTTTTAAAGCACGTAAAGTGTTCTTTTTCCCCCACTTCCATCCAGGGGGGAAACCTGGAATCTTACCCTACTTGGAGCTCCGCAGCCCTGGGTAGAAGGAGTGACTTTGCCCCCTTGGAGCCTAATGTCGAAAACAGCTGCCTGGAGGTTGCAAATGGGCCAGGGACATTGCAGGCCCAGTGCTGACGCTGTGAGGGTGCTTGTGTACCGTTTTGAAGCACGTAAAGTGTTCTTTTTTTTCCACTTCCATCCAGGGGGAAAACCTGGAATCTTACCCTACTTGGAGCTCCGTAGCCCTGGGTAGAAGGAGTGACTTTGCCCCCTTGGAGCTGAAACACTCATAATGTGTAAAATAGCAGCCTGGAAGGTTGCAAATGGGCCAGGGACATTGCAGGCTCACTGCTGGCACTGTGAGGGTGCTTGTGTACAGTTTAAAAGCACGTAAAGTGTTCTTTTTTGTCCACTTCCATCCAGGGGGAAAACCTGGAATCTTACCCTACTTGGAGCTCCGTAGCCCTGGGTAGAAGGAGTGACTTTGCCCCCTTGGAGCTGAAACACTCATAATGTGTAAAATAGCAGCCTGGAAGGTTGCAAATGGGCCAGGGACATTGCAGGCTCACTGCTGGCACTGTGAGGGTGCTTGTGTACAGTTTAAAAGCACGTAAAGTGTTCTTTTTTCTCCACTTCCATCCAGGGGGAAAACCTGGAATCTTACCCTACTTGGAGCTCCGTAGCCCTGGGTAGAAGGAGTGACTTTGCCCCCTTGGAGCCTAATGTCGAAAACAGCTGCCTGGAGGTTGCAAATGGGCCAGGGACATTGCAGGCCCAGTGCTGCCACTGTGAGGGTGCTTGTGTACCTCTTTGAAGCACGTAAAGTGTTCTTTTTTTTTCTTCCACTTCCATCCAGGGGGAAAACCTGGAATCTTACCCTACTTGGAGCTCCGTAGCCCTGGGTAGAAGGAGTGACTTTGCCCCCTTGGAGCTGAAACACCCATAATGTGTAAAATAGCAGCCTGGAAGGTCGCAAATGGGCCAGGGACATTGCAGGCTCAGTGCTGGCACTGTGAGGGTGCTTGTGTGCGGTTTTAAAGCACGTAAAGTGTTCTTTTTTTTCCCACTTCCATCCAGGGGGGAAACCTGGAATCTTACCCTACTTGGAGCTCCGTAGCCCTGGGTAGAAGGAGTGACTTTGCCCCCTTGGAGCCTAATGTCGAAAACAGCTGCCTGGAGGTTGCAAATGGGCCAGGGACATTGCAGGCCCAGTGCTGACACTGTGAGGGTGCTTGTGTACCGTTTTGAAGCACGTAAAGTGTTCTTTTTTTTCCACTTCCATCCAGGGGGAAAA